>NC_084619.1:18919306-19092501 GCF_033978795.1 Nerophis ophidion
AACAAAAATGTTGGTCCCCCAAGTTTTAAACTGAACTCAGGGCAGGTGTAGTGTCGTTCTCAAGCAGGATTTAGCCCCTAGTTTGCCAGATGAATAGCTTTGACATATAGTATCAAGTCAGAAAACCTGATATTTCCTGAGATGATAGATTGTGACTCTTGTCATCTGTTTAACATCAAAGAAAACATTCTTAATTTACAGGCGGACTCTCACCCCGGTTATTCGCAGCACGCCTTCGATGGCAGCAAAGACAAAGTAAAGAATTCCAAGACCAACAACTCGGTGCATTACTGTTCCCAATCGAGGCCTTAAAGGATAGAGACGCAAAGTAAGTATCTCTAATTAATCAAATATTATTTGCAGTGTGTACAGACTAGGGCTGGGCGGTATGGACCAAAACTGATATCCCGGTATATTTAGGCTGAATCGCAATATACGATACATACATATCGGTATTTTAAACAAAATGTGCAAAGTGTTAATTTCAAAATCAAAACCACATTACTACCACAGTTCTAAAAGTGTACTTTTAAAAAGTAATGAATTATAAGTACTAGTTACTTAACCAAAAAACGAATGGAATTACTCTTTAATACATGTAATGAATTACTAGGGAAAGTAATTATTGCATTACTTAAAAAAATAAATTAATGTATGTCATATGCAGTAGAAAGGAGTTTATAAGAGCAGTGTGTGCGTGCGTGTGAGTGCTTTTAAAAGGCGGCATCTGCTGCCTAGCAAAGTGTGACATCAGCAAAGGTTTTAACTGATCTGTATTTGTTAGATTTAGCAGTTAGCAGTGGAATTTTGACAGCTCTGACGGTTGTCCTGTTGAATCTTTGCACCGGTTGTGTTACGCTCTGGTTAAAAAAGCGGAGCCGGCGCCCGCCCCCGCCAACTGCCGGAGATATGTTGCGGGCATGTGGGCTGTGCGGTAACGTGAATGTGGCAGGTAGGTCGCGACTCCACACGCACACCAGACCCTTCCCCAAGCTACGGTGCCTGCCGGGGCCCCCAGTGGTGGCGCACCACACAGGCCGCAAAAAAAAAATCACATCACAATATACCGGTATGACGGTATTATCTCAAATATATATATTTTGCTAAAATATACCTGCATTAACTTTAATACAGGTATACCGCCCAGCCCTAGTACAGACATGTGCTGACATACTTAACAATGCCATAGCCAAGGCTGACAATGATGACAAGCAATCTGGCCAAAGTTCTCTTGAGAGCAGAGACCAACTCGGCAAAGATCAGCAGGCCTGGAGCTGAAAACAAGCCAAACGGGACTATTACCTACAAAGACAAAAAGGTCGGTGGGATATGTCATATCAGTGTCAGGGGATACTCACAAGCAGAGCCAACAGTGTTGGTGTTTTCATATTCAGCGCAGAAGACCGCCTTCTCCACCATTCCCAGGAATATAACCCCAGCGATCCAGAACTGGATTCTCAGTAGGTCTTTCCAGTAGCAGGCGGCCCACATAAACCAGAGCAGGGCAAACAGGATGTAGACCACACACATGATCATGTAGAACTGTGAACAAATAAATGCTGGCTGTTATACTACATTTTGGGGAATGTTTACATTTAAAAAAAAAAAAAAAAAAAGCAGATAAATCCTTTTTCAAATCCATCCATCCATTTTTTATACCGCTTGTCCAAATACACCTTGGACTGCTTGTCCATCACAACGTAAGGACAATTTACATGTGATAAAGCAGCCAGCATTTTGCAATCTATCGAGTTGTAATTCCCCTGGAAAGGGCTTTTTTTTTTAAAGGTCAAAATATGAGATTTTGGCTTTTCAGGTCAAGTTTTCTAATTCGTAAAGTAGTTCAAGCTTATACACGTATAATTGTGTATTAAACATTTCATTATATGTAACCTTTTATTCAAGTTGTGTTTTACACTTTTTATATCCATACTGTAGATTCATTTTATTCTTAGTTAAAATTTGATTATTTTTTTCTGTTGTTAAAATTATCTAATGCTACAATATTTTTAGGTGAGTGAAAATTCAAAATAGTGATGTCACTGTCAAAGCATGGGAATATAACACCACATCATGGAATGTTTCAATTAAAAAACACGGCAAAAAAATTGCCAATATTTCAGAATGAAGTTATTCCCACCAATACTGTAATATTTCTATAAATATAAATTATTCTGAATTACATCTTATCTTATAACTGCTGCCACTGATTGTTTCCTTGATAAACAACAGCAATAAGAACTATAATGATAAGCCAGCTTTTAGAACATCTTTTATCCGGCTCCCTTCAAAAACCCGTAAATCCCTACTAGCTGGGACAGTATTACGTGACTACTTCTTCTGCTGCTGCTCTTCCGGCAGCTTGCACGCTTAGCGATACCCGGTGGCCTGTCGCGTAATTACACGAACAATATTTTAAGGTGACAGTATTAGTAGACACAATGGCAATAACCAGCATGGCAGCTTTACATAAATAAATTTATTATCACTATAAATACTGTTTTAATTATCATTAGAATTAATTTCCTATTTTAGATATGGTTGGTGTTGGAGTTGTATTATGTTTGACTGTCTGTGGAGTTGTGAATTTGAACATATGAGTAAAATAAGGCAGAGGAGATGGTGTGTGGGATATTTTGAGAGGTTGCAGGCAACATGAACTTGTTCCCTTCAATGAAGAGACTGCTGATCAATCAACTCCTTATCCTTACAACATCTGAGCAGACACTACAGTATTTTATATATAATTTCTGCGTGTTTCCGACAGAACCTTGAAGAGTTTGTGTTTTCTATGTTTTTGAAGTGTGAAAAGGAACCAGAGCACCGGGACAAAAAACAATCCACACAGAAATAGCTGCTTCAAATTATAACCACAAAATGTTGTCGACTCACAATCATGAGAGGGTATTCTGTGACAGATATGTAGCCATGGCTTCCTTTCATCACAACAGTCACTGTAAAAACAAAAATGAACAAATAATGATAATAAGGAATGAACAGTCAAATGTGTGCTAGGGTAAATGATGCCAGCTAGTGTGGCAGTGTACTAGTACGCGTGTATACTTCACTCCCTGATACCTAAAGAGCAGCTATGATCAACAGCCTAAAAACTTATTTTTTCCTGAGCGCTAAGATCACGAGATTTTCTGCATTGCATGAAGATGGCGACCCACACTCATTTTTCCAGAAATCATTCGAGAGAACTCAGAAAAAAAGATGACCTCAGAGTAGGGTTTTACGGTACATCAGTACTAATTAAGTACTGCGGTATTAATGAATTCATAGGTACTATACTTCCTTTGAAAAATACTGGTACCTTTTTTTCATGGACATGATGGTGCGCTGTGGTGACATTGCTGGTAATATGAGCCGAGGCGCATGTCGTGAATCAACACGCACGCAGGTCATTTGCAAGCCAAAACAGAGTGGACACACAAGAGATGGAGAATGGACCTATTTCATCTTAAAAACTAACAATAAAGGTGAAGCTATAAACAAGCGGTACATTAAAACGTAGATAGCAAGTGACTAACGTTTGTCCACGGTGTTTTAGCTACTTTCAATCACTAATCCTCACCTCTATGGCAACAAAAAACTGTTTCCTAATATTAACCATCTCAGCAGGACGAGGAATAGTTAAACATGCTTTGCTACACACCTTAGGCGAATACAATAGCTAACCGCTAACAGCAAGCAGGCGCTCCTGAATGTCACAAAATGTGTGGCTCTATACAAATATCGACTGCAACTATACCAAGTACACAAGCAATATATAATCAATATTTTTTATTATCACAAAATATTTTGTCTTTTATTATTGTTTATAAACTCAGGAAATACGTCTCTGGATACAGGAGAACTTTGAAGGGGAACTGCACTTTTATTAAAAAAATGTTTTACATATTGTTCACAATCAAGAGAGACAAAAAGACAAAAGTTGTTGTTTTTTTTGCTTTCTAACAAAAAAAAAATGTCTCCTTCTAGGTGGCCAGCAATGCAGCTAATGGGAGCAATCAATTCTACCTTTAAACCACTTTAAAACGCCTTAAAAAAAACATAAACAATACTTCATTAACGTTCCGTAATGCATATAATAACCAAGCTGCAGCGACATTGCTATTGTAAGAGCGAACACTGACAAACTCTTTTTCTAGTGTAGTAACACATCGGCGTGCTTCAGTATTAGCCGTAAAAAGCTAACTATGGAAAGCAATTATCTACCTTCTACGTCAATACGAAAGGCATTTGGGTTTGTAATGCACAACACTGCAGTACAACACTAATCTGTCCTGACTGAAAGACATGAACCACATTGCAGTATCTGTTAAGTTTTAGCCCACATTTCATGTTTTGTTTCTACATAGCTGAGCTAGCCAGACAGTGTACGTACTGTAGTTGTATTAACACACATGGCGTGCTGCGTGTATCATGATCGATATTAAAGTGGTTCACTCGATGGGCAGTTGTTCTTCTGGTCCAGCTGACCGGGGACATTTCCTGTTGATTTTGGGTAAGCAATCCATTTATGTCAAAATAATTTGGCTCCAAGTTCCGTATTTATAGTGTCAAAATCGCTTTCATCCACCTTTCCCAGCTTCCATCTGCTCCAACGTCTCACTCTTCCTTTATGCTTGCTTCTATAAGCAGCAGTATTGTTAGCTTCAAAAGTATAAAGTTGCAAATCCTCATTTGTCCAAATATAGTTGTATTCATTGTCTCTTTAAAGTTAAAGTACCAATGATTGTCACACACACACTATGTGTGGCGAAATTATTCTCTGCATTTGACCCATCACCCTTGATGGGAGGTGAGGAGAGCAGCAGCATTGGCCACGCCTGGAATAATTTTTTGTGATTTAACCCCCAATTCTAACCCTTGATGCTGAGTGTCAAGCAGGTGAGATAATGTGTCCCATTTTTATAGTTTTGGTATGACTCGGCCTGGAGTTTGAACTCACAACCTACCGATCTCAGGGCGAACACTCTAAGCACTAGGCCACTGAGTAGGTCTTACCAAGTCTGCCATGATTAGAAAACACTTGTGTTTGATTTCAAAAGTAGGAACAAAAGTTGTTGCCAAAAGTCAGACGTGCGCTGCCATGGAAACAGAAATCAATGCGTGGAATTAATCAGTCCAATAAATGATTACAATTATCAACATACGGTAAATATTGAACATTTTACATAATGTTATGAACATGTCTGTTACTACATTATATTTAGACTTGTAGTGTGTATATAAAACATTGCTGGATGGTTTTGAAGCTGACTCCCATTAGCCGCATCTTTCAAGCATTTTTTTATCGTCTTTAAGAATGGATGTATTCTTCCATCCATCCATTTTTCTACTGCTTGTCCTTTTCGGGTTCACGGAAAGTGCTGGTGCCTATCACAGCTGCACTCGGGCAGAAGGCGGGGTACACTTGTTTCTTAAATTGATTTTGAACGATAGGCAAAATTCTAAAAAAAAGTGCAATTACCCTTTAAATATGACCAATGTATGACCCTGTGACTACTGTACTTGGTATTGGATTGATACCCAAATGGGTATTATACCCCAAAACTTATGTAAAGTAACCAAACAGTAGTAGATAGAACAGAAGGTAACCAGATATTAACAGTAAATGAACAAGAAGATTAACAACACATCCATCAATTCATTCATTTTTTACCGCTGGTCCCTCATAATTTTGACGAAATAACACATCGGAAATTACACAATATATTACTACATAGATCAGCAGCCATATTAGAACTTGTTTGCTTACTTACTACTAAAAGAGAAGTTGTCTAGTATGTTCATTATCTTATTTATTGCCAAAATTGTTCTCTGATAGCAAAAAGTAACGTATGTTTAATGTAGCATAAGATTTTCTGTTAAAATAAAGCCAATAATGTGGTACCCTTTACTTTGAAGGATTTTTGGTACTGTACTTGGACAACTCTATCCCAAGGTATTCAATTCTGCTGTTTGACTGTTATTTTTTCACTGTTCTTTGGTAATTTGGTTTGTTATTAACAACTGTAATAATTTCGGAGTATTTGGTGTTATTTTCGCGCGGCCATTACTTTTGGTGGATTATCGTCCAAAGTGGTAGGGGTTTAAAAAAATTAATCTCACCGGTTAAATTCCAGTTAGCATCTTGTTTACTTGGCTCAATCTTCACCACCAGTAGGTAAGGCCCATCTTTCCAAGTGGAGGTTACGACATTGTCTTTGACATTTGCACTGCTGTTGGTCTTTGTGTTGCTGTCATACTCCTCGGTAAGCCATCTGATTTCACTCGCATCCTGCAACAATGCAAACAACACAGGCTTCAAAAGAATGTAAAATTCAATTACTCATTATTTAACATCTCATTGCTTTACTGACCAACACTTGTCCCTCAACTGGTAGACTCACAGGAAGTGGCCCCGCCTTTGCTTTCTGCAGCAAGTGGACGAGGTGACATATTGTAATAAATACCACAATCACATGTGTGAGTGTGACAAGCAAGAGGAATGCAACAAAAAAAAAACCTACTTTTAGCATTGGGAAGGAGCGCAGGTCACTGTTGCATGTTATTGGCTTGTGTTTGTGCTCAATGTACTCTCCTTGTACACTGGGATTTGGATCCAGGCTCAGCCCGCGACTCAGTGGCGTTCGATCATACATTTCCTACAGATAATGCAGACAATTCATCTTGTTATCAAGCCAAGACAGACTTAATTATCAGTATTATAATGCATTATACTTACTTCAATATTATTGAAATTGTTGTGACAGGGGTAGTACTTCAGATACCAATGAATGGTGAAAGTTACCTCCTCAGGACAGCCAAATGACACAACTGAAAGTTAAACATTCAAGAGGGTCAATACAAGACGGGAGTGTATTATTTGTGCAAACCTCAGAGTGCATCTCACCTTTCAACTCAATGCTGGTGTCTTTGTACATGGATTTCCTTAACAGCAGCGGTCTTGAGGTCTACCGAGGAGAAAATATTACATATACATACATATATATACAGTACAGGCCGAAAGTTTGGACACACCTTCTCATTTCAATAAGTTTTGTTTATTTTCATGACTGTTTACATTGTAGATTGTCACAGAAGGCATCAAAACTATGACACCTGTAAAGTGAAAACTCTTTCAGATGACTACCTCTTGAAGCTCATCGAGAGAATGCCAAGAGTGTGCAAAGCAGTAACCAGAGCAAAGGGTGGCTATTCTGAAGAAACTATTATACAAACCATGTTTTCAGTTATTTACCCTTTTTATAAATGTATATATATATATATATATATAGTCAAGGTTTCTGTGGTCTATCCGTTATACAGTGCTCAATACCAGGGTAGAGAAGAATATAAGTTAGGTCAGAAAAAACACAAAGGCTATATAAAGCCTGTTTCGCAGGTTTTCCTGCTCATCAATAAAATCCCCCGACGAGCAGGGAAACCTGTGAAACAGGCTTGTAGGGATGATATAGCCTTTTTGTTTTTTCTGACCTAACGTGTATGAATGTATGTATATATATATATATATATATATATATTTTTTTTTTTTTTTATATATTTTTTTATGTACACCGTACAATCAATAACTAATTGACTGTTGACTTGCTTGTATGTTTGTAATCATACAAATCAATGAAACACATCAAATAACAAAAAACGGTATGTCAACTTTGTATGGATATGCATGTTTACATGGCAAAAACAACTCTTCCGTTAAGAGGTCGAATGAAGGAGGGAAGTGTATGCATAGCTTCAGCTGTGGCCAGTTCAAAGTTGGAAGTAAAACAACTTGCGCTGACTGAGCCTAGTCTATAAAATCCGCTACACCTCTCTGATAACGAAGTACATGTCAAACTACTTCGTTAAAGTAAATGACCGCCATAACCACAACATGAGGGGGAGCTCCACAAACCACATTAAACCGAGATTCCGATCTAACAAAGGTCTTACCTCATTCTCTTTCTATGCCACATTAATGTGGAATGCACTCTTAACAGGTGTAAGAGAAAGTGCATCTCTACCCTCCTTCAAAACCACACTAAAAGAACACCTCCAGGCAACTTCAACCCTAAACTAACACCCTCCCCCCTCCACATCCCACCTCCCCGGATTGTAAATAATCAACTGTAAATAATCAAATGTATATACTTTTTATTAAGCTTTCTAATCTCTCTATGTCCACTGCTCACTGTACATATCCTATGAAGTCAGACCTACACTGTTTTAATGTCCATTTCTCAGATGATGCAATTGTTGATGACTGAAGTGCTGATATCAACCAAACCTATATCCCAGCCCCCGATTGTAAATAATGTAAATAATTCAATGTATAAACTCTGATGATTAACTTGTGTGATGACTGTATTATGCTGATAGTATATATTTGTACCATGAATTGGTTAACGTAGACCCCGACTTAAACAAGTTGAAAAACTTATTCGAGTGTTACCATTTAGTGGTGAATTGTACGGAATATGTAATGTAATGTGCAATCTACTAATAAAAGTTTCAATCAATCAATCAATCAAAGCAAACATGGCACCCTCTGGTCACGCCCTCACGTTCCATAGGATCCTCCTCATCCATCCATCTCACTGTCCCTTTATTTAAACTGTCCACCATGGGTGCCCAAGCTTTCAGCCGCTCTGCCCCAGATCTCTGAAATTCTTTGCCACCAGACCTTCGTAACTTGGACTCAAAATTCCTCTTCAAGTCAAGACTCAAATCTCACCTATTCCGGACTGCTTATTCATTGTAATCATCTTTTCTTCTCTATTGTTGTTGTTTTTATTGTTGTTTTTATCCAATTTGATTTCATTGTTTTGATTTTGTACGGTGTCCTTGAGTGCCCAGAAAGGCGCCTTATAAATAAAATGTATTATTATTGTTATGTCAGTGCCTTTCGCCCAATCATTTAAAGCAGGGGTCTCCGACACGCAGCCCGCGGGCCAGTTGTGGCCTGCGAGACAATATTTGGCGGCCCCCACCTAAACATGAAAGTTTAATGTTAGTGCGGCCCGCAAGTTTTATATGAATGGCGCTTGACAGCGTTGTGAGTTCCAGACAGAGACAATTTTTGTTATGTGGGTTCAAAATGGCTCAACGTTCTGGGTTGCCTACCCCTGCGTTAGTGGAAAAGCGGCAAATGAGTGAAAGCGGCAGAGACGTTGCCATGGAGACAAGGGTTTTCTTACGTGCCTGGCTGCAGTCACACCGCAACACCTGTCCGTCAGTAATAACAGTCCCCAAAAACCTGGACCAATTCAAACCGTTATTTTTTGTTTTATTATTGTTTAATTTGCATTGCCTCACACGATGAACACTACATATATTTCCATGAGGCTGGATAACACTTTTTTGCGCTCGCCATCCCGGTACTTTCCCGGCTATTATCCGCCGACAGCCGCGTTGCTGTAGGGAGGAAAAGCGGAACGACACACATTGCGGAAATAATATTATTCTCCGTGCGTCGGCTAAATACAAATATATTCCACAACCCCAAACATGTCTTTTTCAAAGCCTGCAGTGATGAGCAAAGACAAGTGGGGATGCAATATTTCTTTGTTGAACACAGGGGCACCACGACGTGTCTTATTTGCACAGAGAGAGTTGCGGTGCACAAGGGATACAATTCGAAACGTCATTATACAACTAGACATGCTGAGGAGTATGCAAAACATTTTTTAAGAAATCTTTTCTTGTGACCCTGCCTCACCCAGACTTTGCGTTCAGTGGCCCCCAGGTAAATTGAGTTTGAGACCCCTGATTTAAAGAGATGGTCTGAAACCGAGTTGGCCATATTCTCTCTATACCAGAGGTCACCAACCTTTTTGAAACCAAGAGCTACTTCTTGGGTACTGATTAATGCGAAGGGCTACCAGTTTGATACACACTTAAATAAATTGCCAAAAATAGACAATTTGCTCAATTTACCTTTAATATATAAATCTATAAATATTTAAAAAATGGGTATTTCTGTCTGTCATTCCGTCGTACCTTTTCTTTCCTTTTACGGAAGGTTTTTTGTAGAGAATAAATTATTAAAAAACACTTAATTGAACGGTTTAAAAGGGGAGAAAACACGAAAAAAAACGAAAATTTAATTTTGAAACATAGTTTATCTTCAATTTCGACTCTTTAAAATTCAAAATTCAACCGAAGAAAATGAAGAGAAAAACTAGCTAATTTGAATCTTTTTGAAAAAATGAAAAAAAAAACAATTTATGGAACATCACTAGTAATTTTTCCTGATTGAGATTAATTTTAGAATTTTGATGACCTGTTTTAAATAGGTTTAAATCCAATCTGCACTTTGTTAGAATATATAACAAATTGGACCAAGCTATATTTCTAAAAAAGACAAATCATTTTTTCTTCTAGATTTTCAAGAACAAAATGTTTAAAAGAAATTCAAAAGACTTTGAAATAAGATTTAAATTTGATTTTACATATTTTCTAGATTTGACAGAATATTTTGTTTGAATTTTAATCATAAGTTTGAAGAAATATTTCACAAATATTCTTTGTCGAAAAAAAAGAAGCTAAAATGAAGAATTAAATTAAGATGTATTTATTATTCTTTACAATAAAAACATTTTATTTACTTGAACATTGATTTAAATTGTCAGGAAAGAGGAAGGAATTTAAAAGGTAAAAAGGTATATGTGTTGAAAAATCCTAAAATCATTTTTAAGGTTGTATTTTTTCTCTAAAATTGTCTTTCTGAAAGTTATAAGAAGCAAAGTAAAACATTGGATGAATTTATTCAAACAAGTGATGACCAAGTCTTTAAAATATTTTCTTGGATTTTCAAATTCTATTTGAGTTTTGTCTCTCTTAGAATTAAAAATGTCGAGCAAAGCGAGATCAGCTTGCTAGTAAATAAATACAATTTTAAAAATAGAGGCAGCTCACTGGTAAGTGCTGCTATTTGAGCTTTTTTTAGAACAGGCCAGCGGGCTACTGATCTGGTCCTTACGGGCTACGCGTTGGTGACCCCTGTTCTATACACAACTCTGTATACCAGTGTCCCCCCTATTTGAGAAGCACTGCTGTAAAAGCTATGCTGGTGATTCAGACCAGCTTGAACAATACTCAAAATGACAGATGTTTGTTTTATTTTGAAAGCTTGTGATTGACAGGTGACCTGTGCAGGTCATGCAGGCATCCAGGAACTAGACACAGTTGAATTATTTATAACTTTGGCTTTGCAGTATAAAATGGATGGATGGATTATTTTTCGGGAAGGAGTAAATCTTTTGATAAAGCTAATCAAAATAGACTTGAGTAAATATGAAGCCATTGACAGATTAGAAGGGAGATGATTACAACTATCCTGACAAATACACAGTTAGCTAGCCAGCTGCTAAAACAACATCATTACGCATCTCTTTATATGTAGTATTCAACGACACATTGTAAGGAAATGTGTATAAAACAGTTAGGATGACGTTTATACACGTACTTGCGTGCAGGTAAAAACCATAAACACCACTCTCTCTGATGACAGCAAGCTAGCATAACACGGCTAACCCAGCTAGCCCCGCCACTAGCCGATGTAACTTCCCGGGCTATACTCACACTTAAAGCGGTGGTTTTCCAAAACCCTGCCTCTGGCGCTGCCACCGCTGATTCTGTATCAATAAGTACAAGTATGTAAAGAAGTGTCCATAACCCATGCCTGGCCCGCGTACTCATTCTTACAGCTGCTGCGCTGTCTAAACGAAACGCATGACGTGTGACTATAAATTCTTTCCTTAACGAGGCGCCGTGAACGCACCAGACGAGAGAGCCACTGTCCAGTAGAACTGTGGATCTCAAATGGGGGTACTTGAAGGTATGCAAAGGGGTACGTGAGATTTTTTTTAATAGTCTAAAAATAGCAACAATTCCAAAATACTGTATAAATATATTTATTGAATAATACTTCAACAAAATATGAATGTAAGTTCATGAGCTGTGAAAAGAAATGCAACAATGCAATATTCAGTGTTCACAGCTAGATTTTTTGTGGACATGTTCCATAAATATTGATGTTGCACAAAGCAAGGTCCATAAAGACATGGATGACAGAGTCTGATGTGGATGATCTTGACTGGCCTGCACAGAGTCCCGACCTGAACCCATTAAAACACCTTTGGGATGAATTAGAACGGAGACTGAGAGCCAGGGTTTCTCCACCAACATCATCAGTCAAAAGCCCATCATCAATGGGCTTTTGGAAGAATGGTGGAAAATTCCAATAAACACACTCTGCAACCTTGTGGACAACCTTCCAAGAAGAGTTGAAGCTGTAATAACTGCAAAAGGTGGACCAACATCATATTGAACCCTAAGGGTTAGAAATGGGACGGCACTTCAAGTTCATATGTGAGTCAAAGCAGATGGCCAAATACTTTTGGTAGTATAGTGTAGGAAACTGTCTTAGCCTTTTGTCAGTTCAATATACATGTTAGTGATTTATACAACACATTTCCACACAACACATTTGTAATAATGGATAAAGGCTTCGCCCTGACGTGGAATTAAATGTACAACGTTCCAAATTACCAGACTTGGATGGTTATGGTTATAGTTATGGTGTGAGTTTATTCCGGACATGCATACAATTACGGCATAAGGGAAATGGGATATAATTTTTTAAAAAAGCTAAACAAAAGCCATCATAAACACCTAATCAAAACAAACAAAGTTCCAATGGGCTAAGCCGGAAAAGCAATGATGGACTGTGGATTACTGAATGAAAGTCATACATTTATTATTTTTTAGGATGATTGTCCATGTTATCACAGAGCAAAAACTGAAAACTTTCCTTTTAAGAAAGATACACAAGGTCAATTATAACTCCTGCAACTAGTCTGGATCTGAAACCAATTGAAAATCTGTGGTGGAAATTGAAGAAAATAGTCCATGACAAGACTCCAATATGCAAAACTGATCTGACAACAGCAATCAGAGAATGTTGGGGCAAGATTGATGAAGAGTACTTCGTCACTTGTTAAATCCATGACTCAGAGGCTACAAGCTTGTATAAAAGCCAGATTAGAGCAACAAATGGCTGTAGTAGTGTGTTGGCTTGTTTTTCGTTTGTATTTCATTATTCCATATTGTATTAAGAATTGAGTGATTCCCTAGTTTTTTTCCCTCTGCTTGATCTAAAAATAAAACTGGCACTGATGACCACAATTTTTTTTGTTGATTTCTTTTGGTTTTGCCATTCAAAATGAATATATTTAGTGTCATGTGTGTTATATGCTTTTTTCCCTCTACAAATTTAAACAACTGAATGAACAGCCTCCAAGACTAGTGTACAAAAGCCTATTGTGTGCCGTTAACCAGTTCTGTAATCTTCCTGTGCCTTTAAATTGGTTGGTCAATCTGGGAAGTCCATATTTTTTTCCTCCATGCATTCCCCCTTTTGTAGTGTGCTTTTTTTTTTGTCATGTCCTCATATCCCCACACAAAATCTCAAATGTTACAACCTTGGTGTTTTGTATATTGTACAGGATTGCTTATTATTTTTATTGGATAGTAGTCTGTTTATTTCAATTGTTAGTTTTTCCTTTTTACCTCTTATGTCATTTATTTCACCCCATATTTGTTCCCGCTACCGCACCTTAAATTGGAGTCTTTCATCTCGTTATATGCAAATATAATGACAATAAAGTTCATTCTATTCTATTCAATATATGGTAATCCCACTGAACAGAAGAGTGTAGAGATTTATGATTGTTTCTCGACACTGAGATTTACAGCACCATTAGTATGATACTGAAAAATTGATTTTCTGGGTAACTTAGCTATCTTTTTCATTTCCACCGCAATCACTCATTTACTGTATGTTCTCCCCGGCTAGTTTTTAACATGTCTCTCACAATAAAACATGTCCATACACAATAATTGTCAAAGTTTTACAATAATAGAACAATTGTCTTGAAACTCTATAAATTATTTATTCTTACAGTATACAATGTTCTGTACATTGAAATATTTACATCAACAGCCACAAAAATAATCACTACAATACATTTCACAGTCCAGTGAATCCTAAGCTTATAGGAATGTGCAAAACAATGTTTAAAAGTTGAAAAACAATTTCATCAATACTGACATACTTTAAAACTGGCCAAAACAGTATTTCCTTATGGAACATAATAATGCTGGCTGCTCTCAGTGCAACATAACAAAACATTATTAGTTTTTAACCACTGCACGCCATTTTTAATGAAATTTTAATCTTCTCGGTACCCAATTTACAGCAGGAGAGAAGTATCACTCGAGATGTTCTCTGTCCCTGTACCATCAGGAGCCATGGTTCCATTTGAGCGACTTGAGGAACCACTCGATAAAAGAGGAGTGTCCAGTGTTGGTGATCTCAGGGAAGGATCTGGGGAGATGACCACCACGTAACGATCAAAATCGTCATCCTCACCTTCCATGTTGCCGTGAATGTCCGCGGTAATTGTTGGGGTTTCTGCCTGCTGGTGGCTGCAGGAAGGCGACGAGCTAAGCACGGGATATTTTGAGGCCTCTCCATCAGGGTCGTCATCCTGAAAGCTGGTGTTAATATAGATGATATCCTCCTTGCTAGAAGACTCGGGAAGCCTTTCTGTGAGTTTTTCCAACATTTCTCGCAGTTGGGGAAAGAGAGGTCGGTCCAGAGGATCGGCCCTCCAGCAGCCATACATGAGCTCATACCTAGTAGCCACAAGAACAAAACGCAAATAACAGGCATATAAACCGGTGCCTCTAAATTAGAGTAAAATCTGCCAGTAGGTCGGAAACACTCACAGGTCATCCAAGCAATCTGCTGGCTGCTTCAGCCTGTTTCCTTCAAGGAGGTAGTCGTAAATCTCGTGGTTCTGTATGCCAGGATATGGCGTCATCCCTCGTGTAGCGATCTCCCACATGGTTATACCGAATGCCCACTGCAGGATAAAGAATATTCGGATTTGATCATTTAATGCACAATACTGATAACACATAGTTGCCTATGGCATTGACACTTCTATGAATAAGCTGTATTTAAAAAAAAAGATTATTACAAGGAACATTGAGAATTTTTGGCCGATTGTGTCTTAGTTGATGCGAATGGTGTTTGAGGTTGTCTCTGTTTGGATTGCAACCAAGTGACTGATGAATGTGAATGACGGGAAGAAAAGCTTGAGAGAAGTTGTTTGCAACCATAGAAATACTGTCTTAAATCTAAATCGATGCAGGTTAAATATTATGGAATGTGTCCTGATATGTTTGCTTACATTGTGCATCACAATCAAAATGATATGAATACATGTACTTTTTCCAGGGGCGTTGAAGTGGAGAAGGAAGTGAAGCACAGAAAGGCCCTAAACTTTTTGTTAAGTATGAAGATATTTCTTTTCTGTCATTTCAATATGTAGCTTGTAAAATAATGTCATAATGTTTTATATACAATAAAATAAATACAGCAGTGAAAGTTTGATAATATTGTTGCTTGACTCAAATTAAGAATGTTAAAAACTACCTACACTCCCCTGGGAAAATGCAAAATGGTTCTACCTGGATAGTGTCAAACCTAGCTTCACTCAACACGGATGTCATGTGATCAAAGCTCATCTTTAAGCATTCACATGTAGCATCAAGGGCTTCACGGTGGCAGAGGGGTTAGTGCGTCTGCCTCACAATACGAAGTTCCTGCAGTCCTGGGTTCAAATCCAGGCTCGGGATCTTTCTGTGTGGAGTTTGCATGTTCTCCCCGTGAATGCGTAGGTTCCCTCCGGGTATTCCGGCTTCCCCCCACTTCCAAAAACATTCACCTGGGGATAGATAGGTTGATTGGCAACACTAAATTGGCCCTAGTGTTTGTGAGTGTGAAGGTTGTCTGTCTCTGTGTTGGCCCTGTGATGAGGTGGCGACTTGTCCAGGGTGTACCCCGCCTTCCGCCCGATTGTAGCTGAGATAGGTGCCAGCGCCCCCCGCGACCCCAGAAGGGAATAAGCGGTAAAAAATGGATGGATGGATGTAGCATCAACATTTTGTGACGAGGTAGAAGAGATAGAAGAAAGATTAACATACACTATATCTGACTGTGGCAGCACAGGAGAAATTTATGAACAAGTTTCAGTTTTGCATCTCATTGCACATAACTGTGGTGCGTTCAAAGATCATCAATTAAAGTTACAATTGTTTAAAGTCAGGGGATACATAACCCCAGGGAATGCACTAATAAAAATATAATCATGATATATTATTATGATTTGTATTATCCACTGATGATAATCAGTGGATAATACAATAATACGGGCTTCACGGTGGAAGAGGGGTTAGTGCGTCTGCCTCACAATACGAAGGTCCTGCAGTCCTGGGTTCAATCCCAGGCTCGGGATCTTTCTGTGTGGAGTTTGCATGTTCTCCCCGTGAATGCGTGGGTTCCTTCCGGGTAATCCGGCTTCCTCCCACTTCCAAAGACATGCACCTGGGGATAGGTTGATTGGCAACACTAAATTGGCCCTAGTGTGTGAATGTGAGTGTGAATATTGTCTGTCTATCTGTGTTGGCTCTGCGAAGAGGTGGCGACTTGTCCAGGGTGTATACCGCCTTCCGCCCGACTGTAGCTGAGATAGGCACCAGCGCCCCCCGCGACCCCAAAGGGAATAAGTGTAGAAAATGGATGGATGGATGGATAATCCTATGTGTATTAGATAATCTCAATTTTACATTTAGAAGTAAAGAAACACTTGACATAATAATGATTATCCATCTATTTTCTACCGCTTATTTCCTTTGGAGTCGCGGGGGCGCTGGAGCCTATCTCAGCTACAATCGGGCAGAAAGCGGTGTACAACCTGGACAAGTCGCCACCTCATCACGGGGCCAACACAGATAGACAGACAACATTCACACTCACACACTAGGGCCAATATAGTGTTGCCAATCAAGCTATCCCCAGGTGCATGTCTTTGGAGGCAGGAGGAAGCCGGAGTACCCGGAGGGAACCCACACAGCCACTGGGAGGACATGCGAACTCCACACAGAAATATCCCGAGCGCAGGATCGAACCCAGATTATATTTAAGTAAATATTGGAAGGTTGTATGAGTTATATTATATTTGTTGGTAATTTTTTTGTAAAATCCAGAAAATATATGTATATATTTAGGTGGTTTATGAAGATATGTTAATCCTATTTTAGAAAGTCAAAAACATCGTTTTTTGATGTATTTAAAAGGCCAAACCAATGCAATAATTCGTTTTTTTAGTGCATATAAAACATACTAAGCTTGTGTGTGCGTATGTGGGGCTGCAATGTTGGGTATAGGCTGGGATCGGGGTCTCTTTAGAAGTCTTGTGTATGGGGGCCCACAATTTGGTGCTACACCTATGACTGTTACACCCCTCTATTAAATGACAGGTTGTTCTTACCACATCACTTTTTACAGTGAAAACTCTGTCTGCCAGACTCTCAACTGCTATCCATTTGACAGGCATTTTGGCGATTCTGCCCTGCCTGTAATAATCTCCACTGTAGATTTTCTTTGATAAGCCGAAGTCTGCCACACATACTGTCATGTCATCACGTAGCCTACAGACAAAAACACAAAACAACACATGAACAACATAATCACACACAGCTATAGAGTACAACACTAATTGAGGCAGCTTCAGTCACTCACATGCAATTGCGAGCAGCCAAGTCTCGATGCAGAAAGTTTCGACCGCTGAGGTACTCCATACCAGAAGCAATGTCCACCATGAACTTCAAGAGCGTCTGTGTTGGCAAGAACTGTGGGATAACATCAATGCATATGTAAAATATGAAGAAGTGCTCAGCGGGTCTGATCTGCTAAGATCTGGATAACTGTGCAAACTCTACAATTGGGGACTGATTTACTAAGACTGCATGTGCAATTGATAACAAGTACAAAAGTGGTGCAGGCTTTTTGCATGTCTGTCACCACGGAGACACTCATTTCCCTCCTTATTTATAGCATCAAATTATCCTACATTTGGTGTTTCATCATGTTGGCATGTAGCACATATAAAACACCTTTTCTATGCTATGTTGAAGCGGTATCGAGACCACAGAACCAACTTTTAGCACGCTCTGTTGTGATGGTTTGTCTGGAATGACCGAGTTACAAGAAAATGCATATTGCGATACGTTTTGTCATATACTGTAGGACAGTGGTTCTCAAATGGGGGTACGCGTACCCCTGGGGGTACTTGAAGGTATGCCAAAGGGTACATGAGGTTTTTTAAAAATATTCTAAAAATGGCAACAATTCAAAAATCCTTAATAAATATATTTATTGTATAATACTTCAACAAAATATGAATGTAAGTTCATAAACTGTGAAAAGAAATGCAACAATGCAATATTCAGTTTTGACAGCTAGATTTTTTGTGGACATGTTCAATAAATATTGATGTTAAAGATTTCTTTTTTTGTGAAGAAATGTTTAGAATTAAGTTCATGAAGCCAGATGGATCTCTATTACAATCCCCAAAGAGGGCACTTTAAGTTGATGATTACTTCTATGTGTAGAAATCTTTATTTATAATTAAATCTCTTGTTTATTTTTCAACAAGTTTTTCGTTATTTTTATATCTTTTTTTCCAAATAGTTCAAGAAAGACCACTACAAATGAGGAATATTTTGCACTATTATACAATTTAATTATTCAGAAACTGATGACATAGTGCTGTATTTCACTTCTTTATCTCTTTTTTTCAACCAAAAATGCTTTGCTCTGATTAGGGGGTACTTGAATTGAAAAAACGTTCACGGGGGTTACATCACTGAAAAAAGGTTGAGAACCACTGCTGTAGGAGATATATTAAAATGACCTATCTCATATGTGAAAAACAACACCAGCTAGCAGCTACAAAATTACAAGATGTGATTACTGAAAAGATAGGTCGAATATTCACTATTTTTTGTTGTTGTTGTTGTTTGTTTGATTTTTTTTGTCCATGGTCTGTGCTTATGGTAAGCTTGTAATGTGTTTTGTCTTGTGATTTATGTATTCTTTTGTATCATGTTGAATGGTTACTGTATTAACCTGCCTTAGGAGAACGGATGAAAATGAGCTATTGTGCTAACTCCGGCATATTTACATTGTTGCTCTATTTTGATGAATATGCAAGGGACAAGCGGTATAAAATGGATGGATGGGATGCATTGTCCTAATTCAAATAAATCTATAAACAAATATCTAAATTTCTGACAGTATGTTGACACACGCGTAGGACGAAGGATTCTGTGTCTATTGTATGTCTTTGCAGCGCGATCCCCTTCTTTCTTACGCCATTTCTGCGTAACTGGCAGAAACATTTTAACATTTTACACATGCTAAATAGATGCAAAACAGCGGCCGCAAAACCATTTCAGTCTTGATAGATCACATTGCGAGCGCTAAATGATTATATTTGTATTTCCTCCTTACAGATTCTGGGTGTTCTGATTATCAGCATATTTTCTGCATATTTATAAAGAGACACGCAAAATGGATTGTGCTCTCAAGGTTTGTTTATTTAAGAGACGCAATACTTTGCGCACGAGCTTAGTAGATCAACTTTACTTGCCCTATCAAATTTGCATGTGTTTTAATAATAAGGCCCATAACATAGTATATTACTTCACTCATTCCTTACAATTGGATTCTCTCCTAGGCGTGAACGCAGCAGGAAGGTATGTAGATCTCCATATTTCATAAAAGGCAGGATGACCATAGGCTTAGGGAAGTGTCCAGAGCCCAATTCCAGGCACACACCTGGCAAAAACAGGTATAGAAATGACACACGTTAGATGGAAATAATCAAAGGGAAAACATAATGTACAGTAATGTGTTAGCCCAACCAAGCAGTCTGATGACATTTGGATGATGGAAATCTTTCATGCAGGCCGCCTCATTCAGGAACTCCTCTATTTCTCTCTGGGAAAAACTATCCACTGCGCAAAAAAATAAGGTAATCACGGTTTTTGTTTTTAAATAATTATATGATTCTTATAGCAGTACTGCTTACATTTCATCGTCTTCACGGCTACTTTTTCTGATGTCCCATCTGGTTGTCTTAGATTTCCTTCCACCACCGAGCCAAATTCACCTAAAAGTAAAAAAACCTCCACTTTAAATTCAGTCTTTTTTTTTTACTCACCATATTTGAATTGCATGGTAACCTTCTCCGAGAATCTTTCCAATGGAAAGCAAGTTCCTCGTGACCATCACATCTTGAAGTTTGGCATGAAGCTCGTCACTGACGCCAAGGTTTCCAACTGCAGGCAGAAGTCACATAAAGTTAATTTGGACTGTAAAGAATTTGTGGCGCCCCCTGTGGGTTATGTTTAGAATGCTTTGGCATTATTGTAACAGATATCCTCAAACTATTATAATCATAAGACAAATAGTAAATTACAATTACTTGGTAAATCATAATTCCGCAAAGACATTTTGCTGGATGGTGACCCTTTGAAAGAAAAACATCCAATTTTACATCCACGTACTTATCAGTCCTCAGCAGCAAAATGCTAATCACTATAGCATTCGTTCCTAAACAATTTCATTCTCAAAGATGTAGTCTGCATATCTGCAGCTATTGACGGATATGAACATTAATCATTTTATTCAGACAGAACACTTTTTTTTTTTTTCAAAGTTTAATTTCTAAATGTTGACAAATCAGGACATTTTGTTTAATTTTCCTAAACCCCAGTACTTTTTTTGGTAACATTTGCTAGCTTATCCTAGTGTTCTTGTTTTTTTTTCAGTTTAAGAAAATAATTTGAGCTGGTGCTATGCAACGGCTTCAATTGATCCACAATTTAAATAGAATGTGCAGTTATCTATTATATTGTGTATTTTCTATTAACTCATAAAGCTAATAAATACATCTATATAAGTAAATTATTTTTAAAAATAAATTAGACTTATGTGAGGGCTGTCAAAATTGATAAGTTAACTCATGTGATTAATCACAAAAAATATTGCACTACTCAAGTATAAACACAGATTAATCACACAATATATTTGATTGTACATGCTCCTTAAGCTTAACCGTGGATGGTTACCAAAAAGGCGGCAAAGGTTATTGTACGGTCAGTTATTAGGTCAATGCATACGTCAGTGCAAAGATGAAATGGAAAATTTTACTTCAAAATACACACTGACTAAATTTTAGCTTAAACTGTTTCTGGACATAAAGGTGTGCATTCAAGTAAAAATAAATACAAATGTTCCTGGATGACATTCTGACAATACAATTGCATTTGTGTCCATATATTTCTTAAGTACATTTTAATTAATTATTTATTTTATTTGATCAATTTTTTTTTTCTTTTTTGTGAAATAACAATATTGCCATTGAGCACAAGCCAGTTCACTTGAGATATGTATTTATATTATGTGCTACATGTATGATGTGGAGTTAACTAAACAAAAAAAATAAGCAAGGGAGTACTGGCCTTTGATTAATCCTGATTAACTCAAATGCAAAATTGTGATTACTCTGATTAAAAAAATAATCACTTGACAGCGTTAGTTTCTGTACATACGTGTTATCCCAACAGTAGACCGATTGTAGGACCTCTGAGGTTTGTATTGGACGACCGGCTGGAGCTTTTCTCTACTTCCCAACACCCGCCTGCAGGGGGAGCCAGTGACAAAAAGACAGTGGTTAATAATCACTCCATGGTCTTGAGTCATTATGTTGTTGTAGTGCTCTAAACACAGGCTGAGATGGAGTACAATTGGTAGTAAAAGCGGACAATCTTTCTTTCTGGGGGTCGACTGTTGTTTTCTTCTTTGTGTGGTGACACATTCCTAGCTGCATCCTGAGAATGAGTCATTGACTTCTACAACGACTTGTTGTGAACATTTTCGCGCCAGCAGCTGCACAGTTATACTCGCTTCAGGTGCAAAGAATAGTGATTAAGAGGAAGCAAAGACGGAAGAGTTACGTTTTTTTTCAGGTCTACTGATGTTGAAGATTGTTAAAAAAAAAAGATGACTCAGCTCACTGAGCAGCGCCGCATTAGAGCAGTGGTCCTTAACCTTGTTGGAGGTACTGAACCCCATCAGCTTCAGATGTACATTCACCGAACCCTTCTTTAGTGAAAAATAAAATGTTTCGTTTTTTTTTAATTCAATTTTTTTTCTGGCGCACAAAATTAAGCATGCATGAACGTAACCTCGTTCGAAGAACAAAACCAACACAATGCCTGAACTCACAACAAATTACACACCTGCAAATCAGTGTGACTTCGGCTGTTGCCGTATCCATAATCATCATCATCGGCGATCACTCGAAAGAGTATGACGATCCTCCTGGTAGGGGTGTATCCCTTTATGGAGGATGTATGTGCTTGACTTTTTTTTACGTGGGGAGACTGGTGCACAGACAGTAACCACACGATCCTTGACAGAATCGGGTCAGGGTCCAGTGGCATGGAGTCCAAGACATTGAGGTCTTCACTGTATCCCTGGCTAAGGGGCAGTCAGGTAGTAGGCCTTTGCCAAGGGCCACTTGGGGTAACAGTAGTAAAAGGGTTAACCTCCTAGAGCCCCAAGACCCCATAGAAGAGCCTCCACTGCCGGATGCATTTTAACGTCATGCCCAGGACCTATCCATAATACGCAGATAGGGAGAAGTTTTTATTTACATGATGAGTCAGGTGTGTGACCGCGGCAGAGGCTCTGCCGAACCCCTGAGGCCTACTCACCGAAACCCCTAGGTTCGATCGAACCCAGGTTAAGAACCATTGCATTAGAGTTATTTCACAGATAAGGTCGTCAAATTTAGAGAAAGAGTTGCTGATTAAATCGACTTCAGAGTGTTAAGGTTTCAGCATACCCAAGCCAAGAGTCTGATGTCCTGTTGTGTACACAGATAGCCCCCCAGAGGACCAGCATCAAAAGACAGACTCCACACACCACACCCAGAACTACACTGACAGAGTCTGGAATCTTGGTGCCAGGGCTGGAGGATGGCGAGGGACCCGATTCTGAGAAGAGAAAAAACGGAAAAAAACAAAACATAAACACATTAGTTTTAAAGAAAAAAAACTATTTAACATGTCCTTATCTCACATGACATTTGTTATTAGTTCCTTGCACTTTGTATTATTTCCTGCCCAGCGGTTATATTTTTCGATCTAGTTCCTGTTTGCCTCCATTTGCCAACACACCTCTGGTCTGAGCGCTGGCTCCCTCAACAGTCCCATATTGGCAAATCAGGAAACACCTGTCCCTGGTTGCCAATCAGGATACTTCTTATGCCAGCCCTGTCAACTGGATGGAGCTCGATCACTTGTCTGTCCCTGTTGCAGATCTATGTTTTTGTGTTACCTGCATTTCCCTAATAAAAATGACTTGTTTTCTGCACTTCGCCTGTCGTCTCTGCATCCAGACAAACACCAAAACGTAACAGAAAAGCTAAATATAATGTTTTATAAAATATCACAGCCAAAAAAATATACAGTGAACTAGGGTTGTACGGTATACCGGTATTAGTTTAATACCGCGATACTAATGAATCATATTCGGTACTATACCGCGTCTGAAAAGTACCTGTCCACCACCTCCCCGTCGTCGTCATGTCATTGCTGGTTTACGAGCAGACGAGCATGTTCGGTAGCGCACAATCACGGAGTACTTACAGACACAGTGTGTAGACAGAAAAGGGAGAACGGACGCATTTTGGCTTAAAAACTAAACAAAGGTGAAGTTATAACACTAAAACGGCCACCGGAAGAGGTGCTTTAAGACATGGATATCTCGCGGATAATGTTTTAGCTTCTTCTAAATCACTAATCCTCGCCTCCATGGTGACAAATAGTGTACATTTCTCACAAGTATCATCCCTGCAGGACGAGGAATAGCAAAATATGCTTCGTTACACACTGTAGCTCACCAATGTCAAAATGTAAAGAAATACCATGGGTGAGTCTACACCTAACATCTATTGTAATGATACCAAGTACAGGAGCGTATCTAGTCCATTCTACTATGATTACCTCGATATGTTTTGGCATCACAACATCTTTCGTTTTTTTTAAAATGTATATTGTTTTTAATATATCGAATACGTTCCTGGACACATGAGTACTTTGAATATGACCAATGTATGATCCTGTTACTACTTGGTATTGGATTGATACCCAAATTTGTGGTATCATCCAAAACTAATGTAAAGCATCCAAACAACAGAAGAATAAATGACTATTACATTTTAACAGAAGTGTAGACAGAACATGCTAAAAGAGAAAGTATGCAGCTATTAACAGTAAATTAACAAGTAGATTGATAATTTATTTTCTACCACTTGTTCTTAATAAGTTTGACAAAATAATAGAATGGGAAATGACAAAATATGTTACTGCATGTTAGCAGACTAAATTAAGAGCCTTTGTTTTCTTGGTTATTACTAAAGAACACATTATCTTGTATGTTCACTATTTTATATTCAAGGACAAACTTGCAATAAGAAACATATGTTTAATGTACTGTAAGATATTTTGTTAAAATAAAGCCAATAATGCAATGTTTTTGTGGTCCCCCTTATTTAGAAAAGTATCGAAAAGAACCGAGAAGTATCTAAATAATTTTGGTACTAGTACCAAAATATTGGCCTCGGGACAACACTACAATGAATATATATCAGAACCTGAATTTGCATGGAATAATTATGTAATTAATCAATACCTTAAAAGATCATCATCAAACCTTTATTATCTCTACTGACTATTTTGTCATAGAAGTGTAAAAATAACCACTATATATTGAATAAACATCGTTGCAAATACAGTGAAGGACATTTTAAAATACATTTTTGATGGTAATAGCCATGTTGTACTGAGCAGCCAGTGCTGAGGTGTTTATACTGGTTTTAGACACGTGCAAAGTTTAACTTGTGCCTCGATCGATATCTTAACTCTTTACCATCACTGCTAACCTTTTGTGGTGGTGTCACAGACCAGAAAAAATAATTACAAACTGTGCAACTACAGCAGAAAGACAATTCAGATGTTTCACTGTATTTAAATGGGACCTATGATGGTTTTCATTTTTTCTGATTTATAAATGTTGGACACTCATGTTTCACAATGCCAAAGCATCAAATTATAAAGGTTCATGTATTTGGCCGTGAGTTTGGATGCAGTTTTGGATGCCTCTGAACGCTGTCATAGGTCCCCTTTAAGGTACAAATCAACATTGGTCAAGTTCATCAAATAGGAGGAACTAAGTCACGAGATGAGCTTACTGTCCTCTGGCACAAACAACCAGACTCGTGGGCTGACCATGCCGCTCCCTGCACGAGTGCATGCAGCCACCTCCACGCTGTACGTGGTGTTGAAGTCCTGCACCGCTATAAAGGCCATGTTGGTATAGCTGTGGACCTAAACAACACACACAACATGAATCACAGTGCAAAAACACTTATCTTTTCAAGGTTAATCATTGCACATTTAGAGATAACAACCGAGAGAGAAATAAGGTCACTGGCTTGAGGTAGTGTTCATGTTTTAATAGGCCATGAAGTGAAACATCAGCATGTCTGAGAAATTCTCTCATGACATCTCATAGCCAGCTTGAACCGCTAAAGCACTTGTCATGACCTTGTAATGATGGCCCCTTCCTCTTTTTCTCTGCATGCATTATTTTGACTAAAACTCCAAAAAAAACTCCCTTTAAGTAAATACTTATTTACAGAAAGAAACATTTCCTCCCCCCCAAAAAAACAAAGAAACTGCATGCAACTGCAATTAGGAATAATGCAACTAAAAAGAAAACAAAATGGAATGGAAGTGAGCATGTGACGGAAAATAACCTTGTATTTCACAAGAGTGGATGGAAGGATCAGCGGTTCCTCTGTTCCCAATATGCTGACAGTCGTAACTGAACCCATGATTAACACGATATGTCATGTCTGTGGCACCAAACAGGGCATGTGCTAACAAAGCTGTATACAAAACTCAAAACCAGTGAAGTCGGCATGTTGTGTAAATTGTAAATAAAAACAGAAAAATATGATTGGCAAATCCTTTTCAACCTATATTAAATTGAATAGACTGCTAAGACAAGATATATTTAACCTTCAAACTGGAAAACTTTGTTATTTTTTGCAAATATTAGCTTATTTGGAATTTGATGCCTGCAACATGTTTCAAAAAAGCTGGCACAAGTGGCAAAAAGACTGAGAAAGTTGAGGAATGCTCATCAAACACTTATTTGGAACATCCCACAGGTGAACAGGCTAATTGGGAACAGGTGAATGCCAAGATAGGGTATAAAAGCATCTTCCGTAAAATGCTCAGTCATTTACAAATAAGGACGGGGCATGGGTCACCACTTTGTGAACAAATGCGTGAGCAAATTGTCAAACGTTTTAAGAACAACATTTCTCAACGAGCTATTGCAAGGAATTTAGGGATTTCCCCATCTACCGTCCGTAATACAGTGTATCATCAAAAGGTTAAGAGAATCTGGAGAAATCACTGCACGTAAGCGGTTAGGCCCGTTACCTTCGATCACTCAGGCTGTACTCCATCAAAGAACAACATCAGTGTGTAACGGATATCACCACATGGGCTCAGGAACACTTCAGAAAACCACTGTCAGTAATTACAGTTTGTCGCTACATCTGTAAGTGCAAGTTAAAACTCTACTATGCAAAGCAAAAGCCATTTATCAACAACACCCAGAAATGCTGCCGGCTTTGCTGGGCCCAAACTCATCTAAGATGGACTGATGCAAAGTGGAAAAGTGTTCTGTGGTCTGACGAGTCCAATACCAATACTGTTGAACAACTTAAGCTGTAAATCAAAAAAGAACGGGAAATAATTCCACCTGAAAAGCTTGAAAAATGGTCTCTTCAGTTCCCAAATGTTTACTGAGTGTTGTTAAAAAGAAAGGCCATGTAACACTGTGGTAAAAATGCCCCTGCACCAACTTTTTTGCAATGTATTGCTGCCACTAGATTCTAAGTTAATGATTATTTGCCCCAAAAAAATTAGGTTTCTCAGTTCCAACAATAAATATCTTGTCTTTGCCATCTATTCAATTGAATTTAAGTTGAAAAGGATTTGCAAATCATTTTATTCGGTTTTTATTTACAGATTACACAAAGTGCCAACTTCACTGGTTTTGGGTTTTGTATATTGCAGTATGATTTTCAACTAACACTTTTCAGTAGGGTTTACAATTTATGCCAACTGCTTATTTTTTTAAAAGCAATCCACACTTTTATTACATCAAGCCCTGACTACTGAAATTCACTTTGTATTGGGCTTGACCAGTCCTCCCTTCACTGCCTCCATGGGGGTGCAGAATGCAGCAGCCCCATCTGTTGACAGGAACCAAAAGCTAGGAGCACCTAACCCCTGTGCTCTTGGTTCTCATCTCTCTATATATTGGCTCCCAGTCCATCTAATTATTGATTATAAAATGCAGTTTTTTATATTGGGGACCACTTGTCAGAGCTCCTGCAGCCTTACTCCCTCGGCAGGGCATTGAGGTTTGCAAACACACTGCACCTGCCTGTCCCTCGCTCCAGACTCCCCACTAGAGGACAGAGCCTTTTTTTGTGGTTGCCCCCAAATTATGGAACAATTTGCCTCTGCACATTAGGGCAACACAAATAATGCGTTGAAATCTTGCAAAAAAAAATCATCTATTTTCACTAGTATTCGACAAAAAACACCTTGATTTAGTCTAGTTTTACCTCTACAGTAATTGTATTACTGTATATTGTATTATTCACTGTTTTATTTATTTTACAAATTTTAATTGTCTTATGTGCGGGACTTTGGTCAACCTAGGTTAGTTAATGTGCTTTACTGTATGAAAAAAGTCTGACTTGACTTGAGTGATACCGCAGTTTACATATGCCCTACTTTTTGTACTGTTCGCCACCTTTTTTTGCACACCCTTTTGAACATCATGTCATACATTATAACATTGTGAATTATGTGAAGTGAATTATATTTATATAGCGCTTTTCTCAAGTGACTCAAAGCGCTTTACATAGAGAAACCCAATATCTAAGTTTAAACCAGTGTGGGGGGCACTGGGAGCAGGTGGGTAAAGTGTCTTGCCCAAGGACACAACGGCAGTGACTAGGATGGCTGAAGCGGGAATCGAACTTTCAACCCTCAAGTTGCTGGCACGGCCACTCTACCAACCGAGCTATACCGCCCCAAGCAAGTCTGTTTGCCCGAATACCATTCTGCAGGGATGAGTGCCCAAACAAAGAATCCTATGTGTTTTTAGTTTTTAAAAATGTAATACAAATGCCAAATAAAAAATCATTAGGCCAAAGGAAGTTTCAAGTGACAGTGCTTTGATAAAGAAGGTGAGGAACATTATTTAATTCAAAAAATAACTCGTTGCAAAGTAGTGAGGTGGCGTTTGTGGGGCCAACAAGAGTCTTCAGTAAAAAATAAAAGTGATGTTAAATGATCATTCATGTATTTTGTATTATTTTCTGCATGTAAAACTTTACTTATTCTCTATCTATATATGGCAGCAAGCCCTATAAGTAGAACATGCGCTGTGCATAGGGGCCTGTTTTGCATGAAAGAAGCGCATATAAAATGTCAATTAATGAATGACAGGGTGCTTTGTATGAATTTACCACAACCATATTCCTAGCTTCCCCCCACACCGTCATACTGGCTTCTGTGGGGCGGTATAGCTCTGTTGGTAGAGCGGCCGCGCCAGCAACTTGAGGGTTGCAGGTTCAATCCCCGCTTCCGCCATCCTAGTCACTGCCGTTGTGTCCTTGGGCAAGACACTTTACCCACCTGCTCCTGGTGCCACCCACACTGGTTTAAATGTAAAAATTAGATATTGGGTTTCACTATGTAAAGCGCTTTGAGTCATTAGAGAAAAAGCGCTATAGAAATATAATTCACTTCACTTCACAGCATTTGTCCTTATTTCGTAAGCCAGAGGTCCTGGGTCTGCATGCTGATGACAGTTAATGTAAGAAAGTTATTAAATGTATGTTTTGATGATGTTAACATTTTTATTTTGCACAAAAAAAAAAAAAAAATTGAACAATGTGTTCCCATGAACAAAACACATTCAGCAAATTGAAATCTAGTTTGATTGAAAAATTATGAAAATATATTAATAGTTAAAAAAAAATTGTGGACATTTTATGGACAGGGTCTGCATCTTCAAATAAAATTCTGCTTAGGACCCGACATTAGCTTGGGGTGGCCCGGTTTTTGGTGTGCGGAGCAAATAGGTTGATTGGCAACACTAAATTGGCCCTAGAGTGTGAATGTGAGTGTGAATATTGTCTGTCTATCTGTGTTGGCCCTCTGATGAGGTGGCGACTTGTCCAGAGTGTACGCCGCCTTCCGCCAGAATGCAGCTGAGATAGGCTCCAACACCCCCGCGACCCGAACAGGACTAGCAGTAGAAAATGGATGGATAGATGGATGGATGTATCTGTAAAGTATACACTTTTTCCAAATTTTTTTATGTTAGTCTTATTCCAAAATGGAATTAATTAATTGTTGTCGTTTTGACACGCACAACCCCATGATTATAATGAAAAGTTCCATCCATCTTGTCCCTTTTTGGAGTCGCGGGGGGCGCTGAAGCCTATCTCAGCTGCATTCGGACGGAAGGTGGGGTACACCCTGGAAAAGTCGCCATCTCATCACAGGGCCTAATGAAAAGTTTATTTTTTTTATTTTTGAAAATGTATTAAAAATTAAAACAATCACATCTACATAAGTATTAACACATTGTGGGATCTTCCGAGGATGTTGTAGTCGTAATGATTTGTGCAGTCCTTTGAGACATTTGTGATTTGGGGCTATATAAATAAACATTGATTGATTGATTGATTATGCTCAATACTTTACCTTAAGCAGTAATTACAGCCTCAAGTGTTTTAAATACGATGTCACAAGGTTGGCACACCTATATTTGGGCATCTTCGCCCATTCCTTTTTGCAGCACCTCTCAAGCTCAATCAGGTTTGAGGGAAGCTTTGGTTTTCATCCAGGATTTCTCTGTACATTGCTGAATTTATCTTTACCTCTATCCTGACTAGTTTCCTAGTTCTTGCAGCTGAAAAACATCCCTACATGAGATGCTGCCACCACCATGTTTCACTTTAGCTTCACTGATGGTATTGGGCTGGTGATGAACGGTGCTTGTTCAATATTTGTCTCATCAGACCAGAGAATTTGGTATCTCATGTTCTGAGAGTCTTCCATGTGTATTTTGCCAAACTTTTAACAAAGAAATGGCTTCCGTCTGGCCACTATAACATACAGACCTGATTAGTGGAAGGTTCTCCTCTCTCCACAGAGGAATGCTGTAGCTCTGACAGAGTGACCATCAGGTTCTTGGTCACCTCCTTGACTAGACTATGATGAATGTAACAATGTACAGAGACATCCAGGATTGAAATCAACGCCAATCCAATCTGATGGAGCTTGAGAGGTGCGTTTCACATTGACGATATGGGGTATCATCAGTAATTTGACGACAAAAATTAATGTATTCCATTTTGGAATAAGGCTGTAGCATAACAAAATTGTAAACAAAGTGAAGAGGTATGAATACTTTTCGGCTGCACTGTACATTCATTATTTTTGGCAAAATTGCTTCGGTTTTCATACAATCAGTTCTTTTGGAACTTCAGTGATTCAGTAAGATCACAAACTGTGCATCAATGCAACCTATGCACACTCTTCCAGTAAGTGCTGGTATTTAACTCTTTTGTAAATACTGTTGTGACGTCAGCAACTAAGCGGAAAACACAAAGGAGATGAAAGCCTACAATACACATCCTGTTGTATTCATATTCCATTGACTCTGTGGTGACTCACGGCCACATGCCCAATGACGAAAAACACTGACAATTTTTTTTAACGCAATCAGCTTCCTTAACTTCCCCGCAGACAGGAAGATCAGGAAATACACCACTGTATTAGAAAGCACTTCTGCCACCGAAAACAAGCCATCGTGGAAAAGCAGATCATCGCTATAAGCAGGTTGATAACTGTGCGAGCCAGCATACAAAATTGATTGTTTGTTGACACTTCTGCAAAGATAAAAGTAGTTGACCGCTAACTCAGACATGGGTCTGATTTACTAAGAACCAAATAAGTGCTGAATATAGTGTACAATATAGTTACAGTATGTACAAACCCCGTTTCCATATGAGTTGGGAAATTGTGTTAGATGTAAATATAAACGGAATACAATGATTTGCAAATCCTTTTCAACCCATATTCGGTTGAATGCACTACAAAGATAAGATATTTGATGTTCAAACTCATAAACTTTATTTTTTTTTGCAAATAATAATTTAACTTAGAATTTCATGGCTGCAATACGTGCCAAAGTAGTTGGGAAAGGGCATGTTCACCACTGTGTTACATCACCTTTTCTTTAAACAACACTGAGGAAACTAATTGTTGAGGCTTTGAAAGTGGAATTCTTTACCATTCTTGTTTTATGTAGAACTTCAGTTGTTCAATAGTCCGGGGTCTACGCTGTTGTATTTTACACTTCATAATGCGCCACACATTTTCGATGGGAGACAGGTCTGGACTGCAGGCAGGCCAGGAAAGTACCCCCACTCTTTTACTACGAAGCCACGCTGTTGTAACACGAGGCATGGCATTCCATCCATCCATTTTCTACCGCTTATTCCTTTTGGGGTGGCGGGGGGCGCTGGTGCCTATTTCAGCTACAATCGGGCAGAAGGCAGAGTACACCCTGGACAAGTCGCCACCTCATCGCAGGGCCAACACAGATAGACAACATTCACACTCACATTCACAAACTAGGGCCAATTTAGTGTTGCCAATTTTCTTGCTGAAATAAACAGTGGCGTCCATGATAATGTTGCTTGGATGACAACATATGTTGCTCCAAAACCTGTGTGGACCATTCACCATTAATGGTGCCTTCACAGATGTGTAAGTTACCCATGCCTTGGGCACTAATGCACCCCCATACCATCACAGATGCTGGCTTTCGAACTTTGCGCCTATAACAATCCGGATGGTTATTTTCCTCTACGTTCCGGAGGACACCACGTCCACAGTTTCCAAATATAATTTGAAATGTGGAATCGTCAGATCACAGAACACTTTTCCACTTTGCATCAGTCCATCATAGATGACCCCGGTCCAGAGAAGCCGGCGGTGTTTCTGGGTATTGTAGATAAATGGGATTTGCTTTGCATAGCAGAGTTTTAACTTGCACTTACAGATGTAGCGACAAACTGTAGTTACTGACAGTGGTTTTATGAAGTGTTCCTGAGCCCATGTGGTGATATCCTTTACACACTGATGTCGGTTTTTGATGCAGTACCACCTGAGGTCTCAAAGGTCCGTAATATCATCGCTTACGTGCAGTGATTTCTCCAGATTCTCTGAACCTTTTGATGATTTTACGGACCGTAGATGGTAAAATCCCTAAATTACTTGCAATAGCTCGTTGAGAAATGTTGTTCTAAAGCTGTTCGACCATTTGCTTACAAATTGGTGACCCTCGCCCCATCCTTGTTTGTGGATTACTTAGCATTTCATGGAAGCTGCTTTTATACCCAATCATGGCACCCAACTGTTCCTAATTAGCCTGCACACCTGTGAGATGTTCCAAATAAGTGTTTTATGAGCATTCCTCAACTTTATCAGTATTTATTGCCACTTTTCCCAACTTCTTTGTCACATGTTGCTGGCATCAAATTCTAAAGTTAATGATTATTTGCAAACAAAAAAAATGTTTATCAGTTTGAACATCACATATGTTGTCTTTTGTAGCATATTCAACTGAATATGGGTTGAAAACGATTTGCAAATCATTGTATTCCCTTTATATTTACATCAAACACAATTTACCAACTCAAATGGAAACGGGGTTTGCATATCGGCTGTCGTAATGGAGACATTTATAGGACTATATGCTCCAACCTGTGGCAGTTCGTCATGTTGTTGACATGTAGCACACACATATAAAGTCTACCATCTCTTCTAAGCTATATTGAAGCGCGATCTGGACAACAGAACCTTCTTTTTAGTACGCTGAAAGTGCGCCCCGGGGCACGCTGTGGTGTTGTGATGCTGTGCCTGGATGCATATTGCAAGACATTTCTTCATACAGGAATTATATTATTTTCTATATCAAAAAAACTTTTGCCATTAAAAAAAAACACCAACAGACAACAAAAACAATCAACTATGTTTTTTTTAATCATCCCTTTAAGTCATACAGTAGATATAAAATTATAAATTGATATTGCTGTATAGATGATGTGTGTAATATATATATTTTTGTGTAACTATGTCAGTTTGAACACCCATTTAGACATGCTAAATATAGGCGCAAAACAGTTTTAGTCTTGATAATTCATATTGCGAGTAGTAAATTATTATATTTGCATATTCTTTGCCCAGTGTTGTGGGTGTTCTAATAATCAGCATATATTTTGCATATACATGCAGTGCAATCCATTTAGCGTTTCTGTTTTGCTCGTTTAAGAGACACAATTCTTTGCGCACAAGCTTGAGCTTTGAGTGCGTTATGAAGTTTGTACATTTTTTTCAACACGCAAACCTTTAGTAGATCAGTCTCATTTTAGTCATATTATTAGTCATCCTTTGTTATTGTTATTTGGGAAAGGTATCATATTAGTAAAGACATGCTGGCTTATTCACCCTGAATAATACAATAGCTAGAATAAATAACTAATAGAATTAACGTAACCAATTCATACACATTGCCATCCATTATGTGCACAAATGTAGTGACAAAATGCATAACTAATAGAGATCAGCATTTAACTACATTTCCTTATTGTTCATGAGCAAAATTAACCAATCTTAAAGATAATATTATTGATGGTAAGGAATAATGTCCGCTCTGTTAATGTTCTGGACTTCTGTTTTAAATCCAGTGATCAGAACAATGCAGCCCGGAGGAGCCACTGCAACAATATAGTCAACTTTCCACTGCTGACAAAATGTTGTTCTTCTCGAGATATCAAACCAGTTACAACTGAATCAACACTGCCTCTGCTATGTGCAGCCAAAGTATTGCACTCGCGTATGCCTTACAGCAGAGATATTCAATTAAATTGGAAGCCAAAGAGAATAAATGGATGGATGAATGTTTTGGGGGGCCACATTTACAGAAAGCCAAGGACCAGGGGGCTGTACTTCTCCCTTTACTTTAATTCTTATTTTCTATATTCCTGCAGAACCAGCATCCTCTACAGCAGTGGTTCTCAAATGGGGGTACGCATACCCCTGGGGGTACTTGAAGGTATGCCAAGGGGTACGTGAGATTTTTCAAAAATATTCTAAAAATAGCAACAATTCAAAAATCCTTTATAAATACATTTATTGAATAATACTTCTACCCTGCCTTCTGCCCAATTGTAGCTGAGAGAGGCACCAGCGCCCCCCGCGACCCCAAAGGGTATAAGGAAATGGATGGATGGATGGAATAATACTTCAACAAAATATGAATATAAGTTCATAAACTGTGAAAAGAAATACAACAGTGCAATATTCAGTGTTGACATTTAGATTTTTTATGGACATGTTCCATAAATATTGATGTTTTTTTTTTTCTTTTTTGTGATGAAATGTTTAGAATTAAGTTCATGAACCAGATGGATCTCTATTACAATCCCCAAAGAGGACACTTTAAGTTGATGATTAATTCTATGTGTAGAAATCATTGTTTATAATTAGACCACTTGTTTATTTTTCAACACGTTTTTAGTTATTTTTATATCTTTTTTTCCAAATAGTTCAAGCAAGACCACTACAACTGAGCAATATTTTGCAATCTTATACAATTTAATAAATCAGAAACTGATGACATAGTGCTGTATTTTACTTCTTTATCGCTTTTTTTCAACCAAAAATGCTTTGCTCTGATTAGGGGGTACTTGAATTAAAAAAATGTTGACAGGGGGTACGTCACTGAAAAAAGGTTGAAAACCACTGCTCTACAGCATGGTATATATTTGTTTTTGCTCTATTTATTTTGTCAAACCTACAGCTGCTTTTAACAACCTTCTGCAATAATCTAGTCAAAGATCATCTTATTGACAGCACTGTTTTTAAGAATTGCATTTTTTTTTACAGAATATGCATGCCACCAGTTGAATAGCCCAAATGAGGAAAAAAGACGCTCTAAAATGGAACCTTGAGGAACAATACTAGTGTTTATCAAAACTTAAAAATTATTAACTTTAACTTAATGTAATTTTACATTGCATGTATATGCTATAAGAACCAAAACTCTGAAACTAAGACAGAATAGAGCAACATAATCACCATAACCATTAAGTGACTCACCCTATTTACTTGCACTCCATGTCTGACAATAATGTCGTAACCTTGCAGGACTCCATTAATCTTATCATCCGGCGGGGGCTTCCACCGGATCACCAGCCACGACTCATTCAGCTGCACAGTCACATTGCGAGGATACACAGATGGCACTGTGAATATGACAGAAATTACAGGACATAATTATGCTACCACTATATTAGAACATGACAGCACAAAAGCAGCAAGTTTTATGGAAAGTGATCTATTAAAAAAAGAATGTCCTGTTCAAACTTTGATAACAGTTTGGTATGTAGTTCTTTCCGGGCTAAATATCCCCCACAGTGGCTCCAGGAAGGAAACTCTACCCTGTAGCAACTTTTTCAATGAGGCCATTCCTATTGTATCTTTAGGAAAAATGGAAGGAACGTACCAAAGGAGGGAATACTTCGAAGACCTCCTCAATCCCACCAACACGTCTTTCTTTGAGGAAGCGGTGCCTGGGGAATATGTAGTGGACTCTCCTATTTCTGGGGCTGAGGTCGCTGAGGTAGTTAAAAAGCTCCTCGGCGGCAAGGCCCCGGGGGTGGATGAGATCCGCCCGGAGTTCCTTAAGGCTCTGGATGCTGTGGGGCTGTCTTGGTTGACAAGACTCTGCAGCATCGCGTGGACATCGGGGGCGGTACCTCTGGATTGGCAGACCGGGGTGGTGGTCCCTCTCTTTAAGAAGGGGGACCGGAGGGTGTGTTCCAACTATCGTGGGATCACACTCCTCAGCCTTCCCGGTAAGGTTTATTCAGGTGTACTGGAGAGGAGGCTTCGCCGGATAGTCGAACCTCGGATTCAGGAGGAACAGTGTGGTTTTCGTCCTGGTCGTGGAACTGTGGACCAGCTCTATACTCTCGGCAGGGTTCTTGAGGGTGCATGGGAGTTTGCCCAACCAGTCTACATGTGCTTTGTGGACTTGGAGAAGGCATTCGACCGTGTCCCTCGGGAAGTCCTGTGGGGAGTGCTCAGAGAGTATGGGGTATCGGAATGTCTTATTGTGGCAGTCCGCTCCCTGTATGATCAGTGCCAGAGCTTGGTCCGCATTGCTGGCAGTAAGTCGGACACGTTTCCAGTGAAGGTTGGACTCCGCCAAGGCTGTCCTTTGTCACCGATTCTGTTCATAACTTTTATGGACAGAATTTCTAGGCGCAGCCAAGGCGTTGAGGGGTTCCGGTTTGGTGGCCACGGGATTAGGTCTCTGCTTTTTGCAGATGATGTAGTCCTGATGGCTTCATCTGGCCGGGATCTTCAGCTCTCACTGGATCGGTTCGCAGCCGAGTGTGAAGCGACCGGAATGAGAATCAGCACCTCCAAGTCCGAGTCCATGGTTCTCGCCCGGAAAAGGGTGGAGTGCCATCTCCGGGTTGGGGAGGAGACCCTGCCCCAAGTGGAGGAGTTCAAGTACCTAGGAGTCTTGTTCACGAGTGGGGGAAGAGTGGATCGTGAGATCGACAGGCGGATCGGTGCGGCGTCTTCAGTAATGCGGACGTTGTATCGATCCGTTGTGGTGAAGAAGGAGCTGAGCCGGAAGGCAAAGCTCTCAATTTACCGGTCGATCTACGTTCCCATCCTCACCTATGGTCATGAGCTTTGGGTCATGACCGAAAGGATAAGATCACGGGTACAAGCGGCCGAAATGAGTTTCCTCCGCCGGGTGGCGGGGCTCTCCCTTAGAGATAGGGTGAGAAGCTCTGCCATCCGGGAGGAGCTCAACGTAAAGCCGCTGCTCCTCCACATCGAGAGGAGCCAGATGAGGTGGTTCGGGCATCTGGTCAGGATGCCACCCGAACGCCTCCCTAGGGATGTGTTTAGGGCACGTCCAGCTGGTAGGAGGCCACGGGGAAGACCCAGGACACGTTGGGAAGACTATGTCTCCCGGCTGGCCTGGGAACGCCTCGGGATCCCCCGGGAAGAGCTAGACGAAGTGGCTGGAGATAGGGAAGTCTGGGCTTCCCTGCTTAGGCTGCTGCCCCCGCGACCCGACCTCGGATAAGCGGAAGATGATGGATGGATGGATGGATGGTACCAAAGACAGGACAGATATTTTAATGCATTCCAATTAACACATAGGATCTCTTGTATTTTTGTCAAGTGAAAGGACTTTAGTCGTAAATCAGTAGTCACACACCTCCCTCTGTCGTGTTACTCTGGATCCAGGGGGAAACTGGAGAAGCCCCCACGTCATTGCTGCAGGAAACGCTCATGTTGTAAGAAGTCATGGCTTGCAGGCCAGAGATTTCCCACTGGAACGGAGGCACGGTGGCATTGATGAACCTGGTGGTTGTCACTTCCCCTATCCTCCGGCTCACCTCCTTTACCTTGAATGGGAGAGGGAATGGGCAATTACTTATCTGCAGGCCAAAAAAACTTCAAACAATTTGACACTAACCCTGATATGGCACTTTGTTAACGGAGAAAAGCCATCATGTCCGGGTATCCATCTTAGTGTCAACTTACTGGAGTCCCTCGCTATCACAGTGATGTTAGACACAGGACTGGGAAGCACTACAAAACACGATAAGATCACAAAATACCTTGAGAGTAGAAATTGCGTGTGAATGCAGCAGCGGTCATTACATCACAACATATAATAGAAATTCTACAGTATTAACATGTTGCAAATCGCTGTAAGCAATATTTTACCCAACAAATATGCAGTAATGTTATTCACTTGATTTTGGCAATTGTGCCATTATGTTAATTGCTCATTTGTTAAGTAAACAGGCAATGAAACATGACGTAGCCTTCCTATTCGTGGGAAAAAAGCTTGTCGTCAATCAGTGAAAGCATTACAGGCTATTTGGTTGTAGAGGTAGATGGTAGGCCAACTTTGCTGTCGAGTGGCCAACTGACATCATGGCTTTGAAATTTCTACGCAGGCCTAGACTTGAACTTGGGCCGATAATCAATAAATAAATAAAGGGTTCCCTCTGTGCATCATTCACAGCACCTGAGCGCATTTATTCAAAAGCAGAATGCATAATAAGGCCGTCAGCGCCTGCAAGGCCTTCTCTGCTGGCCTAACATAAATTGTGATCAAAAATGAATAAAAGTTTTTTTTTTTTTTAATTTACTTTCACTAAATTTATTGAAGTTAAAGTTAAAGTACCAACGATAGTCACACACAGACAAGGTGTGGGGAAATTATCCTCTGCATTTGACCCATCCCCATATTCCCCTGGGAGGTGAGTGGAATAGTAAGCAGCAGTGGTGGCCGCACGTGGGAATAATTTTTGGCGATATATTATATATATATATATATATATATATATTAGGGCTGCGAATCTTTGGGTGTCCAACGATTTGATTCAATATCGATTCTTGGGGTCGCGATTCTATTATATATCGATTTTTTCGATTCAACGCGATTCTCGATTCAAAAACGATTTTTTTTCCCGATTTAAAAGGATCTCTGTTCATTCAATACATAGGATTTCAGCAGGCTCTACCCCAGTCTGCTGACATGCTAGCAGAGTAGTATATTTTTTTTAAAAAGCTTTTATAATTGAAAAGGACACTGTTTTATCAACTGATTGCAATAATGTAAATTTAATTTAACTATTAAACAAACCAAAAATATGACTTATTTTATTTTTGTGAAAACATTGGACACAGTGTGTTGTCAAGCTTATAAGATGCAATGCAAGTGTAAGCCACTGTGACACTATTGCTCTTTTTTTTTTAATTTTGATAAATGTCTAATGATAATGTCAATGAGGGATTTTTAATCACTGCTATGCTGAAATTATAACTAATATTGATACTGTTGTTGATAATAGTCGTTTTTGTTTCACTACTTTGGTTTGTTCTGTGCCGTGTTTGTGTCTCCTTTCAATTCCTCTGTTTATTGCAGTTGAGTGTTGCTGGGTCAGGTTTGGTTTTGGAATTGGATTGCATTGTTATGGTATCGCTCTGTATTGGTTTGTTGAATTTATAAAAAAAAATAATACAAAAAATCGATTAAAAAAAAAAAAAAGAGAACCGATTCTGAATCACACAACGAGAGAATCGCGATTCGTATTCAAATCAATTTTTTCCCACACCCCTAGTGTATGTATATATATATATATATATATATATATATATATATATATATACACACACACACACACACACACACACAGTGGGGCAAAAAAGTATTTAGTCAGCCACCGATTGTGCAAGTTCTCCAATTTTCATCATAGGTACACTTCAACTGTGAGAGACAGAATGTGAATGCTTCACAGTAAGTATGGTGCTCTTGGGATGCAACTCAGTATTCTTCTTCCTCCGGCGGTATGGCTCGGTTGGTAGAGTGGCTCGGTTGGTAGAGCGGCCGTGCCAGCAACTTGAGGGTTGCAGGTTCGATTCCCGCTTCCGCCATCCTAGTCACTGCCGTTGTGTCCTTGGGCAAGACACTTTACCAACGTGCTCCCAGTGCCACCCACACTGGTTTAAATGTAACTTAGATATTGGGTTTCACTATGTAAAGCGCATTGAGTAACTAGAGAAAAGCGCTATATAAATATAAATCACTTCACTTCATTTCACTCCAAACATGACGAGTTGAGTTTATACCAAAATGGATACATGGATGATACTGCAGAGGATTGGGAGAATGTCATGTGGTCAGATAAAACCAAAATATAACTTTTTGGTATAAACTTTACTCAACCCGTTGTTTTTGGAGGAAGAAGAATACTGAGTTGCATCCCAAGAACACCATATCTACTGTGAAGCATGGGAGTGGAAACATCATGCTTTGGGGCTGTTTTTCTGCTAAGGAGACAGGACGGTTGATCCGTGTTAAGGAAAGAATGGATGGGGTCATGTATCGTGAGATTTTGAGTCAAAACCTCCTTCCATCAGTGAGAGCTTTGAATGGTTAACCAAATACTTGTTTTCCACCATGATTTACAAATAAATTATTTAAAATTCCTACAATGTGAATTCCTGGATTTTTTTTTCACATTCTGTCTCTCACAGTTGAAGTGTACCTATGATGAAAATTACAGACCTCTGTCATCATTTTAAAAGTGGGAGAACTTGCACAATCGGTGGCTGACTAAATACTTTTTTGCCCCACTGTATATATATACACATACATATACATACATGTATGTATGTATGTATGTATGTATGTATGTATGTATGTATGATATATATATATATATATATATATATATATATATATATATATATATATATATATATGTAGGTGTGGGAAAAATCACAAGACTACTTCATCTCTACAGAACTGTTTCATGAGGGGTTCCCTCAATCATCAGGAGAAGTCTCCTGATGATTGAGGGAACCCCCCTCATGAAACAGTTCTGTAGAGATGAAGTAGTCTTGTGATTTTTCCCACACCTACATATTGCGCTCTATCACGGTATCAAGCACTATTCTCTGGATAATCCAATCAAGACACCATAATATTGCTCATAATACATGCAGCGAGTCATGCTTGTTATTACAAATACATACACTGTCGAGCTGGCTGTATACAAACAAAACATTAAATGTAGTATAATACTTTACATATACTGTAATATGATTATTTGTGTTATTCGTTCAGGACAGATTGGTTTCCTTTGGGATTGGATTGGTTCATTACAAACTCAAAAGCTAACACAGAAGTCTCTCATAATGATTGTGAGCGATAGGCACATTTCCAAAAAACGTGCAGATCCCTTTAAATAAATTCAACTTCTGTACATGAGTTTGTATACTGTAACTGTACTGAGGTATTTAAATGTTTTTATTTTGAAGATTCATTGCAAACTATTCCAGAATTCATACACTTTGCAAATACACATATTTCAAAATGTGGGTTTATTAATATTGTGTGCTACTGAATAGCTAGGTTTCATAATAACGGCACTGTATATTATTTTAATCAAACAGGTTTATTACCTTTAATGTTGATGTTTGCTTCTCTGGATGTACTGACTCCCTTTGAGTTGTAGGCTTCACAGCTGAACTGAGTGTACGTGTTCACACCTGCATTGGACAAATTGAACAGGATTAGTCAATAATGTCAGTTCCAAGCTCAGCACGGTAGGGATATTCAAATCAATTGTTTTGGGAGACACATTTCCAGAAACCTAAGGACCATGAGCGAGGCTGAACTTCTCCCTTCACTATTAGTCATATTTTATACATTCCGGGGAACCAGCGTCCCTTACAGTCGACATTTGATTGAAAATGTGAGTCTCTCACAGGTTTTTTCAATTGAACTTGTGGGTCACCAGTTGAACAGCCCAAATTATGAAAAAGAGAGGCCCTAAAATGGAACCCTAAGAAACACAACTTGTACAAATAAAGACGAACAAATGACTACCGTTTGTTACATAAATCACTTTACGAAAAATAATTGTAACCGCAAAAAAGAAGAGAACTTAAAGGGGTGCCTTGAGGAGCACCTCAGTTATGTAAATCCCAAGTTTGGATCCATGTGGTCTATCTCTGCTCGCAATGTTAAAATGTCAATGCGAGAATCTGCCAATTTGCCAAGTTCCTCTACACCAGGGGTGTGAAACGTATGGCCCGCGGGCCGGATCAGGCCCGCAAACAGGTTTTATCTGCTAAGTATAAAAATTAGCAGAAATTTTTGAACGAAAGAAACTGCTGTTCTAAATATGTCCAGTAGATGTCGCAATTGCAAATATTTGTATCTTTGTAGATTATGCTACATATGACCACATGATGCTAGTGCACCAGTCGAGGAAAATGAGCAAACAACATAAATAACATCCTGTAATTAGATTTTTTTTTTTTACCTTGATAGTTTGAAAATGAAAACCACTGAGTTGAATGGTGAACATTATCACATAATTTATTCAGAAAGTATAAATAACGACAAGTAAAGATAAAATATTATCAACCGGATCATGTAAGTGTAAAAAAAAAAAAATCCAACAACGTTGTGATGTGTACATTTTCAGAATGTGCTTGTTCTATTTTTAAACAAAGAAAACAATCTGAAGCTGTCTTTATTTTTAAGTTATCCTGCCGTTATTTTACCAGTCCGGCCCCCTCGGGAGTAGATTTTTCTTCATGAGACCCCCCCATCTAAAATGAGTTTGACACCCCTTCTCTACACAACAGGAGGACTCTAGTAGTTTTAGAAATGTACTGCAAACATTTTTGTCTCCCAACTTTTTAACTGACCCGGATTTGGCCCGCGGACCACCAGTTAAGAATTCCTTCAGTAGGGGCTAAGTATTTTTTGGAAAACACAAATATAACAATATCTGAAACTGTAACAACAACTGAAATAGTGAGCCTTCAGTTTAACAGTCCCTATGATAAAAAAAGAGAAGACTTAAAATGGAACCCTTAGGAACACTACTACTATAACTAAAGGAGTTGAACAAATGACTACTGACAGCTTCTGAAATAAACACGCAATAACACATCTTCCATCCATTTTCTACCGCTTGTCCCTCTCGCCTTAGTTTACACTACAAATAAAACATGTGACTGCCAAAAAGGAGAGTATTCAAAGGGGTGCCTTAAGGACGACCTCAGTTATGTAAATCACAAGTTTGGGTCCCAGTGTTCTATGTTTACGAGCAAGGTTAAAATGTCACTGCAAAGTTTTGGCAATATCTTTACAATTTTTCTACACTAGTGATTCTCAAACTGGTGGGCTCCATTTAGTGGTGGCCCAAAAAAATCACTTGATTAAAGTACAGTGTTTTATTTTCCTATATTCAAACACAGGGTTAGGGTTCAAACTGTGTGTAATGTTAAGGTGGACAAAATATTAAATATATTTGTTAAATACCACCTCTGCCTTGTTTTAATGAACATGTAGGCCTACTACGCTACTGTATTTAAATGTTGGTCATTATGGTGGTGCTTGGAAAGCTAGGTATTTACTAAGGTGGTGCTTCGTGAAAAAAATTTGAGAACAACAAAAGGGCTCCAGTGTTTCTTGTCTAAGAATGTTTGTCTCCCATGTTTTGAACTGAACACAACCAGTTGAATATTCCTGCAGTAAAGGCTGAATATTTTAGGAAAACACATACACAACAACAGCCTCTTGGTTTATGACGGATTCATATCAGCTGTTAGAGGCATATACTTTCTGTCCGTCAAATTCATGACGTCACTAAAGGGGTTGGCTCAAGGGCAAGTGCCAGTCTACTTAGGGAGTAGACTGGCAGGTGTTGCTGAGTGGAGGCGCAACAGTTTTTGATTGTGCCAGGTAGTATTTGTTTGCGCCAGTGTATTTTCCGTTTTTGTTACAAAGTGAGTTCATTATTGTGACTTTATGATAATAAATATTTTGGTTAAACATGTACACAATTCTGGACATCAATTATTAGCCTGTTGCACACGTCTGAACTAGACTTATTTATATTCGGCCACCAGTAGCAGTAATTGTTTAGGACTTTACCGCTACATCAGCTTCACTTGAAGCATGAAATTGTGTTTTAACTGAAAAAATGGCACACTAAGGATGAATTTCTTCTTTGTTTCACGAAAAGGTTTTGGTCTTGAAATAGTCTATTGTCCGGGCTGATTGTCTTCCCAAAGCCACAACAAGCTATAGCCAGTTAGAAAAGAACTGGAACAAGTGTCCCTTTTGTGCTCTATTTCGGAAACCTTTCCACAATGCGAGGCACAACCCTGCTGAAGGAAAAGCACTGGGATGCTTTATTTATGTTTTTAAGAGTATCTTGACCCTTCACCAGTGTATAAACAGAGAACACTGACCACATCACATTTTTCTTCTTTTTACATCCAAGTGTCAAAGTCTGATGTGCAATAAACTCTTGACAATTCAGTGGAGACTTTGGGAGTACCATGCGAATACCTTCACACATTTCTCAGCAAGCTGTACAAATGCCCGGCTGCTGTTAAATTGCACAGCAAACAGATGTTGGAAGCAAAGTGGGAAGTGAGCAGGTTTGACTTGAGTCACAACAGGAACCACTTATTTTTGTCAAATGAGGGAAAAACAAAAGAGAAACTGAGATAATGATACAGGTATGTTTCCTGGGAAGAAAGTATGACGAGAAGATCTGTGCATTACAAACAGTATAACACATATACTGTATTTCTAAAATAGGACTCCCTACAAAAGACTTACAGAATTGGCAATATGCAAATAATATTTAATGCATGTTCTCCCCGTGACTGCGTGGGTTCCCTCCGGGTACTCGAGCTTCCTCCCACTTTCAAAGACATGCACCTGGGGATAGGTTGACTGAAAACACTATATTGTCCCGAGTGTGTAAATGTGAGTGTGAATGTTTTCTATCAGTGTTTGCCCTGCTACGAGGTGGAAAATTGTCCAGGGTGTACACCGCCTTCCGCCCGAGTGCAGCTGGCATAGGCTCCAGCACCCTTGCGACCCCGAGAGACACATACGGTAGAAAATGGATGCATAGAAAATATATAGTCATTCATCGCCACAACACTTTAAATCAGGGGTGCCCATTAGGTCGATCGTGAGCTACCGGTTGATCGTGGAGAATGTGTCAGTCCATCGCAAACCAAGCATTAAAAAAATAAACCTAAACATTTGTGATCATCAATTTTTACTACGACGTCACTTTCGTCACTTGATTGACATTCACGGCACCCAAGGGTTTTCTGAGATGACGCTGACTGCTGCGAGATCATAATTAAGAAAACATGACCGAGAGGAGGGCGAGAAACACTTTTTATTTCAACACTCTCGCGCCATACTTGTTGTCAAAACCCTAAAGACAGACTGCACAGTTGCTGTCTTCACAATAAAAGCCCTGCTTCGTCCTGCCTGCGCTAACAAAATAAGAGTCTCAGGTAGCTAGCGTGCACAAGATAGCAAGCTACGGAGTTTGCAGTCAATGTATTTCTTGCAAAATGTATAAAAACTAGTATGGAACCTGGACATATAAGATGCCAAAAACTAACCACTTCCATGTAGGATTGGACAGAAAGGAGTAATTTTTTTTCTCCTCCATTCGAAAATGTGGACGTTATCAGCACTATTGTCTGATTAAAATCAATGCAAGGCATCAGAATCAGGTAATACACCAACTTATATTCTTCTCTTCATGAAACAAAGGAATCTATATGTGTTAAACATGCTTGTGTTATCATTAAACACCTTTAACGTGTTAACTAAAACGACTCCTTCAGAAATAAATATAAATTATATATATATATATATATATATATATATATATATATATATATATATATATATATATACATATATATATATATATATATATATATATACATATATATATATATATATATGAATGAGGTAGATTCCTCCCACTTGGTCAATTGAAAAGTAGCTCGCCCGCAGAAAAAGTGTAGGCACGCCTGTTTTAAATATTGCGGCTTCACCACATTACATTTAAATTTTCACAAAATTCTTTAAGCATATTCTACATTTTTGTGGTCCTAAATTCAGCATTTTCAAGCATAAACATAATGGCTCATGAATAACTAAATAAACGAATCATATTTATACTGCAGTAGTATTGGCCACGAGAGGAGAACAAACCAATCAGAGCGCACTGTTCAGTATACTGGCCATTGATTGGTTCACCCTCAGGCAGTATTACTGTATTAAACTAAAAGAGTGTAAAGGTGACTTAAGGGTGTTATTGAAAGGGCACATGTTATGGAAAACAAGCTTTTCTTTTTTTTTTACTTGGTACCTGTTTTTGTGTGTTTGGGATCCTGAAAAATCCCGAAAGTTTGAAATCAATGGCATGGGGGATATATTTATAAAACAATCTTGCCTTCCTCCATACTTTGTCTTAAAAACCATTTGGAATTTGCCTAATTTGTGACGTTTTTTCCAAGTGTGACGTCAGCGGATATATCTATTTATTGTCGAGGTTTATCCAAGGATCTTTGCACGAGATCGCCACTGTAGTCCGACACCGTAGTCAATAAGTTCCTTCTTTTTCTCTATCCTCTTGTTGTGGAGCAGACTGGCTCGTACATGCACATGCATCCTCCGCTGTTGCCATTTCTAATACAAAATACCATATAGCTCAAATTTTATCTGTCAGTAGACTTCATATGTATTTATAAATGGTTGATTTAAATAGGCTAGTAACAAGTTTCGGCGACCTTGCTTCTGCAGCCTTCATCAGAGGTGTCACGTGATGTCAGCATGACGTTGTCTGTGACGTGTTATATGGATTGTTCCATCCCACCTGAAGTGGTGGGATGGCGGTGTCCCCTGGTGTGCGCCGGGTGTAGGGCGGGGCGCCCCCTGTCGTCTGGAGGTCTACCAAACGGCCGGAGGAAGCCCTGCAAGACTGTGTCCCAGGATAGTTGATATGCTCCTTTGTCCCTGTTGACACAGTCTTGCAGGGCCGCTCCCGGCCGTTTGGTAGATCTCCAGACGACAGGGGGCGCCCCGCCCTACCTGCGGCGCACACCCGGGGACACCGCCATCCCACCACTTCATGTGGGATGGAACAATCCATATAACACGTCACGTGACACCTCCTATGAAGGCTGCAGAAGCAAGGTAGCCAAAACTTGTCAGGTACAAAACTTTACCTTTCTCAAAGTGCAATTGCAAGAAATTTACGGATTTCAACATCTTCGGTCCATAATATCATCAAAAGGTTCAGAGAATCTGGAGCAATCACTCCATGTAAGCGGCATGGCTGGAAACCAACATTGAATGATCGTGACCTTCGATCCCTCAGACGGCACTGTATCAAAAACCGACATCAATCTCTAAAGGATATCACCACATGGGCTCAGGACCACTTCAGAAAACCACTGTCACTAAATACAGATCGTCGCTACATCTGTAAGTGCAAGTTAAAGCTCTACTATGCAAAGCGAAAGTCATTTATCAACAACATCCAGAAACGCCGCAGGCTTCTCTGGGCCCGAGATCATCTAAGATGGACTGATGCAAAGTGGAAAAGTGTTCTGTGATCTGATGAATCCACATTTCAAATTGTTTTTGGAAATATTCGACATCGTGTCATCCGGGGAAGCGAACCATCCAGACTGTTATCGACGCAAAGTTCAAAAGCCTGGATTTGTGATGGTATGGGGTTGCCTTAGTGCCCAAGGCATGGGTAACTTACACATCTATGAAGGCACCATTAATGCTAAAAGGTACATACAGGTTTTGGAACAATATAAGCTGCCTTCTAAGCGCCGTCTTTTTCATGGACGCCCCTGCTTATTTCAGCAAGACAATGCCAAGCCACATTAGGCAACATGTTAAAACAGCGTGGCTTCGTAAAAAAAGAGTGCGGGTACTTTCCTGGCGAGCCTGCAGTCCAGACCTGTCTCCCATCGAAAATGTGTGGGGCATTATGAAGCGTAAAATACGACAGCGCAGACCCCGGGCTGTTGAACGACTGAAGCTTTACATAAAACAAGAATGGGAAATAATTCCACTTTCAAAGCTTCAACAATTAGTTTCCTGAGTTCCCAAACGTTTATTGAGTGTTGTTAAAAGAAAAGGTGATGTAACACAGTGGTGAACATGCCCTTTCCCAATTACTTTGGCACATGATGCAGCCATGAAATTTTAAGTTAATCATTATTTGCAAAAAAATAAACTAAGTTTATGAGTTTGAACATCAAATATCTTGTCTTTGAAGTGCATTCAATTGAATATGGGTTGAAAAGGATTTGCAAATCATTGTATTCCGTTTATATTTGCATCTAACACAATTTCCCAACACATATGGAAACGGGGTTTGTATATTTATTTGTATTACACCGTGTTTTTAGTGTTGGTATGACATTTAGAGTGTCACATAAAAACATTGCCTCCACAGTTAATAAAGTTATTTATGGTGACAGTTTGAGGTAGGAAAAAATTATTCACTTGGCATTATTACATTAGCTAGTACCATACAAAAAGTAAAAGCAATGTTGCATTGGTTATTGAGATAGAAACATAACAAAATGGAGCAAATTCAGAGTAGCAAGTGGTTTTGTAAGACTACGGCAGGAGGAAGTCTTGCAGCATACATCCAGCAGCCTACTATATAATTATGAGGTTTTTGGAAGACTGCCTGTAACATTAGGTTTCCATTTATATAGTCAAGTACAGGCAAATTAAGACACATGATACTTTTTCCTCCTAAGTACAACGTTTCAGGGAACACAATCTTGTTTTTAGGAGAAGTGCACTAAAAGATCATATAACAGTATCATGCGGACTCACTTTTTAACTGAATCCAATAATACAGTAGACCTAAATGTCAAAACTGTAATCCTTACAATTTGACTAAAATTAATGGTGCCTCAAAAATGTGTTCGAAAAAAAAACACAATAATATTCAGTACTACTGTAACAAAATGTGTCAAAAGTTGCACAAAAATAATGTCAACTTAGTACATCCACTCAGTGTCCGTCACTAAAGCTCAATTCACTCAGCTTCAATAGCATGTGCCTAACTGTAAATATAGTAAGTGTTAAGTGAAGTGAATAATATTTATAAAGTGCTTTTAGGTAAGTAAGTAAAGTGTCTAGCTCAAAGACACTACAGCAGTGACTCGGATGGTGGAAGCTGAAATCGAACTCGGAACCCTTAAGTTCCAAATAACATGGATGGATGAAGGGCCTCCCCTGGTTAAATTGGGGTCCTATGCAGAATTGTATTTATCAATTTAAAGAAACATTCCTTTGAAAAAAGCCGACTTGTAGCATGGAACAAGTGTGCAGCACAGTGTGTGTTGTGGGAGTACTGAGCTCTGCTAGTCTGCAGCCTCCAGCCCCTCCTTGCTAGTGCAGTGGGCTGTCCTGTGAATGAGGTCTTTGTGCCTGGAGCCAACCCCCGGACAGAGTGCCTGCAAATGGCCCCCACACCCCATCCCCTTCCAGCCTGGGCCCTTGCACACACTGGACCAAAGCAGAGTTTTAAACCTTTAACCCGTTCCATGACTGAATGTGTCTGTGTAGCCTGCGGCCGACTCAAAATGAATGCTTGACCCTGAACCAAGAGGTCATACTTGTAATAACAATTACATTCGATGCCAACATTTTGATTTTGCAGTCTTCAGTGTAAAATGTATCATTTTACTCATCACTTCCTAATTTGAACTAAAAAATATATACAAATACATTCCTGAAATATTTCAGTTTTCCTTTAAAGTTTTTAATATACATGTTTTAATATTGTTTTTTAGTTTGAAATCAATCTGTATTTTATCACTAAACAATGCAAATAAGAAATAAGGGAATAATGCCCTATTTTATTTATCAGCTAGCACTTAGTGCTGCTCTTAAAAAAACACTGATCTTGCATAAAAGGCGGGTGGCTGTTGAACACTCAGTGACATTAATGGTGGCCTCAGTGACACCAAGCGTGGTAATACGTGTCTTTGTATAAGCACAGTGGAGATGCTGAGGCAGCGGAGATGAAGCAGAATAGAAACCACCAACAGACCATTTTAACCTTATATGGAGCAACTGACTTTGCCTTTATTATAAGGAATGTTTTTGGACTATATGCCGTAAAGTTGTCTGAGTTATTTTTTTATGCTACGTTGCCGATTCCCAAACCGATCATCCATAGGTGGGATCGGCCGATTAATGTATTAATTGTAAATTTATCAACCTACTGTATTTATGGTGAGTGCTACTGACAGTTTAACACTATACATACAGTACTGAAAACTATTTCTTATTCCCTTTTATTGCATAAAATTGATTGTGCAAAACAGAGTTAATAGTACGCAATAACTAAACAATAGCAAAAACTATAATCTGCTAATAATTTAAATCCTTTAGTTTTTTTACCCTAAAGTCTTCCTGTGTCTAGGGAATTAAAATCTGAGTTTTTAAACATTAACAAAAACAATACAAAAATAATTTTGAGAAAAACTAAAATATCAACCTAATCACTATAGTATCGATCATAAATGTGCAGACAATGCTGACACACCAACAGTTGTGGTTATATTATCCTCTCTCTATGCTCTTATTAATGTACTTCTCCTGTTAAAAGCCAACTGAAACCCACTACTACCGACCACGCAGTCTGATGGTTTATATATCAATGATGAAATATTAACATTGCAACACATGCCAATACGGCCGGTTTAGTTTACTAAATTCCAATTTTAAATTTCGCGCGGAACTATCATGCAAAAACGGTATGATTACGCGTGCGCGTGACGCGTGCGCGTGACGTCACACATTGTAGAGGACATTTTGTTCCAGCACCATTCCCAGCTATAAGTCTTCTTTTTTCATCGCATAATTCCACGTACTATGGACATCTGTGTTGCTGAATCTTTTGCAATTTGTTCAATGAATAATGGAGACGTCAAAGAAGAAAGCTGTAGGTGGGAAGCGGTGTATTGCGGCCGCCTTTAGCAACACAAACACAGCCGGTGTTTCATTGTTTTCATTCCCGAAAGATGACAGTCAAGCTTTACTACGGAACAGAGATGTCAAGCGAACACGGTTGGATTGGACCACACACACAAAGTACAGTGTATTATGCAGCGATCATTTGGAAAGATCATGTTTCGAAGAGGGTCCCTTGCGAAGGGCAGAGATGGGCATCGCCACCACCCGTTGACTGGTGCTGAAGAAAGGTGCGGGGCCGACCTTCAGGTTGTACAGGTACGACCATATAATCTCACTAAAACACTATTAACACAATAAGCAGATAAGGGATTTTCCAGAATTATCCTGGTAAATGTGTCTAATAACATCTGAATCGCTCCCACTGCCCTTGTCTTTTTTTTTTTTCCTAGTCCTTCACTCTCACTTTCCTCAACCACAAGTCTTTCATCCTCGTTCAAATTAATGGGGAAATCGTCGCTTTCTCGGTCCAAATCGCTCTCGCTCCTGGTGGCCATGATTGTAAACAATGTTCAGATGTGAGGAGCTCCACAACCCGTGACATCACGTGCATATCGTCTGCTACTTCCAGTACAGGCAAGGCTTTTTTACTAGCGACCAAAAGTTGCGAACTTTATTGTCAATGTTCTCTACTAAATCCTTTCAGATAAAATTTGGCAATAATGCGAAATGATCAAGTATGACACATAGAATGGACCTGCTATCCCTGTTCAAATAAGAAAATCTCATTTCAGTAGGCCTTTAATAGCTGCATTATTTCTGTTGCAACATGGTTTCATCTTCACTTCTTAGTTTTTACTAAACACTTATTTTTAGGGGTTGTTTCAAGCCAACTTAGCGATTAGACAAGCTGTTTGCATGCTTGCTCCTGTCTTGATTTCTGTGTGTAACATGTTAGTCTCGCCCTTCAGCGATAATGATACTTGGTAATGCTACTTCAGATACTAAGAAATGCAGTTCGATAGCTGCAATAAAAGTGATTATTATTACTTTAGGGGTGCCACTCCACACTATAAGGAGACACATTAGCTGGTAGCCGCATGTCTGCCGGGGAAGTAAAGATGTATTTAGTGTCAGCCGATCGATCGGCACATCTCTACTTTTCACTAACAAGTTTTAATTACTGTAAATATAGCATACTTTTCTATTACGTTTTTTTTTAATCTTATTTTATTAATTTATTTTTATTTTATTTTGTAAGAATGTTGAAATGTTCTCCTTAACCTTCCTCAACATTCTAAGAAATTCATTTGACACATTGTGCCCAATCTACTAAAGATGTGTGTGTACAAAAACACGTGCAAACTTGATAGCACATGCAAAGCTGATCTACGGAACTTGTGAGCAGAGGATTGAGTGAGCAGAAAAGGAGCACAATCAATTTAGTGCATCTGTCTACATGAACATGCAGAATATATGCTGATCTTCAAAATGCCCACAATACAAGAGTATGTGGTAATTACATATGTAATTACTAAGCACGCGCAGTGCGATTTCTCAAGGCTGAGACTTTTAAACGGATGCTATTTTGTGTCTTTTTAAGCATGTCTGAAATCTAAGTGCAATCTGACACAATTGCACACAAGGCTATGGGATAAGAGGTGATTGTGCTGCAAAGACAGATGATGGACAGTGAATCATCTGTCCTATATGTGTGTAACAACATATTTGGACTCTCGGAAATAAAAAAATATTGGCGATATCATTTATTCAGCTATATTTTTTTATTAAATTTTTAGCTGCTGGATGACTTGAGGTGCTGATTAAAACCAAGTAAATTGATGTGTTTTGGTGTCTGCCTTTACAATATTTCTCTAATATGAAAAAACATATTGCAATTTGCATTTTCTTGCATTTGGATTATTCCAGACGCATTAATGCGCTACGATTTTGTGATAGTCCACCGCCTCACTACATACAGAGTGTTGGTCACCAGTATGCTAAAAAAAAAATCTGTTGTCTAGATTGCATTTTTATACTGTAGAACATGAGTTACAGATAATAGATGTGTGCTGCTAGTTCGGATACATTGCACACAGGTTGGAGGGCACAATACCATGAATGTGGAGGGAAATGAGCGTTTCCATAGTCACATGATGCCGGTATTAGACACAACATTATCAAATAGGGCACCACTTTTGCACTTAATATCAATTGCATACACAGTCTTAGTAGATCACACGCAATTCGGCCAATAATAGTACACACACATTTAAAGTTTGCACCTGCTGTTTAACGCGTGTTATTTGGATCCTAGTAGAGCAGGCGCAAAATGTACAATACCGATTAAGAAGAAGTGAATGTGAATGTAGGCTCACCTTCCACAGAGTATGTGCTGGGAGACCTATGGTATTCACTGTCAGGTATTCCATCCCGCAGCCAGCGAATGTTGACAGGGTCTGGAGGTCCCACTGCCTCACATGACAGATTAAAAGGGGCGTCTTTTGTTATGTTTCTGTCCTCAGGTTGCTGGAAAAATGTTGGAAGACCTGCAAAGAAAACACATTGCTGTAAAACAAGCGGACATTCAAAGAAGATCCAAAAGCTCCCTCGAACTTACCTTCTACCTTGATGGTGATAGGCTGAGACTCCACCATCATGTTGCCGATGCTGAGCCTGCAGCGGTACTCGCCAGCATCCAGCCTCTGCACTTGGGTAATGCTGGAAGACATTATTTAAGGGGCCACTTAGAAACTACAGCAAGAGAATCCTGAGTGATGCCATGGAAACAACTCTGTTTTGTCTATGCTTGCCTTCTGTTCTGGGTTTCGAGACCAACAAGTGGTGTCAAATGTTTTTCCAAATCAGAGCTTTATTTCATGAATGAACACAAAAAGAAAGATATATATTTATATATATACACACACACATATATATGTATATATACATATATATATACACACACATGTACATATATACATGTATATACCCACACACACACACACATATATATATATGCATAATGTATATACATATATACACATAAACGCGTATAAATATATACGCTAATATATAGTTATATATAATCATATGTTTATACTGTGTGCATATATATATATATATATACACACACACACACACACACACATTATATATGTGTTTGTGTATGTGTGTGTGTATGATTATATACACACACACACACGCACGCACGCACACATATATGTGTGTCACCAGTTTTTAACGACAGGGGAAAATTAACTCACAGTAGATGGACTAATAATAATAATAAAATAATAATTATAATAATAATATATTATTATGATTAATATTATCCACTGATGATAATCCCACATGAATCTCTACCTTATACTATGACGAAAAAGGAAACTTGGCAGATTTATAATCATATTTAAGTGAATATTGACACTTACATTCTGTTAAATTTGTTGAGACTATTTTGTAAAAAAAAATACAAAAAACATTAAGTTACTTAGTTATTTACTGCATTCAAACATCCTGAGTATAGGGTAGTAATGTTAGGTCAACGGTGGAGTGAGGCACTTCAGGAGTCGGGACGGCGTAGCTCGGTTTGTAGAGGGTTCCAGGTTCGATCTCTGCTTCCGCTATCCTAGTCAGTGCCGCTGTGTCTTTGGGCAAGACACCCCCAGTGACAACCACTCCGGTTTAAATGCATCTTAAAAAAGATGTAAATAATAGTTCTCGCTATGTAGAGTCTTTAGAGCAGGGGTCACCAACCTTTTTGAAACCAAGAGCTACTTCTTGGGTACTGATTAATGCCAAGGGCTACCAGTTTGATACACACTTAAATAAATGGCCAGAAATAGCCCGTTTGCTCAATTTACCTTTAACTCTATGTTATTGTTAATAATTAATGATACTTATCTTTGTGGAAACACTGATCATCTTAATTATTTCTCACAATAAATACATATGGAAACAGATAAATATATATTTTTTAAAAAAAGGGTATTTCTGTCCGTCTTTCCGTCGTACATTTTTTTTCCTTCTGCGGAAAGTTTTTTGTAAAGAATAAATGATGAAAAAAACACTTAATTGAACGGTTTAAAAGAGGAGAAAACAGGAAAAAAATGAAATTCAAATTTTGAAACATAGTTTATCTTCAATTTCGACTCTTTAAAATTCAAAATTCAACCGAAAAAAAGAAGAGAAAAACTAACAAGTTTGAATCTTTTTGAAAAAATTTCAAAAGGATTCATGGTACATCATTAATAATTTTTCATGATTAAGATTATTTTTAGAATTTTGATGACATGTTTTAAATAGGTTAAAATCCAATCTGCACTTTGTTAGAATATATAACAAATTGGACCAAGCTATATTTCTAACAAAGACAAATCGTTATTTCTTCTAGATTTTCCAGAACAAAACTTTTAAAATAAATTCAAAAGACTTTGAAATAATATTTAAATTTTATTCTACAGATTTTCTAGATTTCTCAGAATAATTTTATTTTTATTTTAATCATAATAAGTTTGAAGAAATATTTCACAAATATCCTTCGTCGAAGAAACAGAAGCTAAAATGAAGAATTAAATTAAAATGTATTTATTATTCTTTACAATAAAAAAAATAAATTTACTTGAACATTGATTTATATTGTCAGGAAAGAAAAAAATCCTAAAATAATTTTTAAGGTTGTATTTTTTCTCTAAAATTGTCTTTCTGAAAGTTATAAGATGCAAAGTAAAAAAAATCATGAATTTATGTAAACAAGTGAAGACCAAGTCTTTAAAACATTTTCTTGGATTTTCATATTCTATTTGAGTTTTGTCTCTCTTAGAATTAAAAATGTCGAGCAATGCGAGACCATCTTGCTAGCAAATAATAATAAAAAAATATATATATATATATAGAGGCAGCTCACTGGTAAGTGCTGCTATTTGAGCTATTTTTAGAACAGGCCAGCGGGCGACTCATCTGGTCCTTACGGGCTACCTGGTGCCCGCGGGCACCGCGTTGGTGACCTATGCTTTAGAGAATAACGCTAGTTGAATATAATTAACTTCACTTTATTAATAATAACAATAAATTAGTAATATTAAAGACCCAAAATGGGGCTAATAACCAAATCTTGTTTAGGAAAAAAAAACTCTAGAGCTGGTCCAACCAAACCTACATTAAAGTGGTGGCGTACTCGAAAAGTGTCTCAAAGGTTGTTAGCCAGTTACGATGCTAATTCTAAGGTAATGGTGATCATTTAAGCAGGAATAAAACAACTGTTGGGTGGCTTAGAAATATGATTTTATTTCTATTCAATCTGTGGTTCTGATTTAGACATTTTTACAACAAAAATAAACAATGTTGAAAAAGAGCAGTCGTCGTATATTCTCAGTCGTCTTATATTTGGGTCGAACCAGTACGTTAGCACTTTATAGACAATTAAAAACACTAAAATATTACATAAATCATTCCCTGCTATGCTAACTCCTAAAATAGATTATTTTATTCGGATCAAATTTGAACAAATTGAAGATTGTTAATTTTGCCTATTTTGTGTTGACTGTACAGTTTTTTTTTTAGTACTAGGTTCTACGTGCTTTTATGATTATCATCATGTTTTCTTTTGATGACATATTAAATCAGATCAAAGACATTAAGGAAGCAGAAATATTTTCAGGTAATTCCATGATGTGTTCTAGTAGAATAAAGTCCTATATTTATAAAATTAATAGTACTCACTCCAAAAAAATGTTTTCTCATGGGGCATGCACAATTCAAAAGAATGGAAGAATAATTTTCCCCATACCTGACTATGGAGATAAGAGTCGTAACCCTGTCCGTGATGGTCTGCAGTTCATTGATCATCACCTGCATGTTTTCAGCCAGGTCCTGTCCGTTCTTCTTCCAAAAGATGGTGGGCTCCAGTGTGGTATCAGGGATATCAATGGAGCAGCTGAACTTAGCCTCATGTCCTTCGGACAGCTCGAGAGAGTCTGTGTTGGTTCTAAAATGAAGTCGTTTGAGCTCATCCGGGCTCAGGTACGCCTTCGAAGCATGGTCCTGCTCAACCAGAGACTCCGAGGTCCTGATGAGTCGGTGGAGATGCTTCCTAGATTCCTGGGCTGTTCACACATTTAGGTCTTGCATTAATAAACAGTCAAAGCCAAATGCCCCAAAAGTCGAACATTCCAGAGTTCAACTAGAGTTTTCTGGAAAAATCAAAATCTCAAACTATCATCATCGGTCAGCAAGGGTGTTTTACCTTTTCTTTGGATTTATTATTTTTGTATATTTGTGACAATAACCATGAAATCAAAAATTTAACCAAGTACCATAAAATCAATGCAATTGATTAAATACCAAATACATCAACGGAGCAGACGCCAGCGGTGTGATCGGAAACGCGGATGCCGAGTGGGGCTAAAAACAAAGCAGAAGGCTAATCCACCACTTCCCTCCACCCTGAAGCCGGATTTAAATGGAAAATGCGAGACTACTGGTCTGGGTAAGGAGTCAGTTAAATTAGAACAAGTTTTTTCTGCTTTGATTGTTTCAGATTTGGACATGTTTTCTACTGAGGTGGCTAACTATGATGCGTGCAGTTTATCAAAGCAACATACAAACAATCGGAAAATTCCCGTAGTATCAATTCATATATATGGTCGTAATTATACTAAATGCACTGGGCATAATAAACACAACATTATTAATATTGCTACTATGGATAATTTGATCAAAAATTCCCTAAAACAGCCCACTACCTATAATATAGGTTTTTTAAACATAAGATCATTGTCTCCCAAAATGTTGTTAGTTAATGATATCATCAGAGACAACAATCTTAACGTCATCGGTCTCAGCGAAACCTGGCTTAAACCAAACGACTTTTTTGCGCTAAATGAGGCATGTCCTCCTAACTTTACACATGCGCATATTGCCCGTCCCCTTAAAAGGGGTGGGGGGGGTCGCACTAATATACAACGAACACTTTAACCTTGGTCCTAACATAAATAATACATATAAATCGTTTGAGGTACTTACTATGAGGGCTGTCACACCGCTGCCTCTACAACTGGCTGTTATCTACCGCCCCCCAGGGCCCTATTCGGACTTTATCAATGAATTCTCAGAGTTCGTTGCTGGTTTAGTGACGCACGCCGATAATATAATCATAATGGGGGACTTTAATATCCATATGAATACTCCATCGGACCCACCGTGCGTAGCGCTCCAGACTATAATTGATAGCTGTGGTCTTACACAAATAATAAATGAACCCACGCATCGCAACGGTAATACGATAGACCTAGTGCATGTCAGGGGTATCACTGTTTCCAAAGTTACGATACTCCCGTATGCTAAAGTAGGGTCCGATCATTATCTTATAAAATTCGAGGTTCAGAAGCATGTTCGTCAAACTAATAATAATAATAATAACTGCTATAGCAGCCGCGACATTAATACGGCCACGACAACTCTTGTTGACCTACTGCCCTCGGTAATGGCACCATTCCCAAAGAATGTGGGCTCTATTGATAACCTCACTAACAACTTTAACGATGCCCTGCGCGAAACCATTGATAACATAGCACCGCTAAAGTTAAAAAAGGCTCCAAAAAAGCGTACCCCGTGGTTTACAGAAGAAACTAGAGCTCAGAAATTATTATGTAGAAAGCTGGAACGCAAATGGCGCACGACTAAACTTGAGGTGCACCATCAAGCAAGGAGTGATAGTTTAATAACTTATAAACGCATGCTTACCTTAGCTAAAGCTAAATATTACTCAAATCTCATCCACCGTGATAAAAACGATCCTACATTTTTGTTTAGTACGGTAGCATCGCTAACCAAACAAGGGACCCCTTCCAGTAGCTCCACCCACTCAGCTGATGACTTCATGCAATTCTTTAATAAGAAAATTGAAGTCATTAGAAAGGAAATTAAAGACAATGCGTCCCAGCTACAACTGGGTTCTATTAACACAGATACGATTGTATATACGGCGGGTACTGCCCTCCAAAATAGTTTCTCTCGTTTTGAGGAAATAACATTAGAGGAATTGTTACGTGTAAATGGAATAAAACAAACAACGTGTTTACTTGACCCTCTTCCTGGGAAACTTATCAAGGAGCTCTTTGTATTATTAGGTCCATCAGTGCTAAATATTATAAACTTATCACTTTCCGCGGGCACTGTTCCCCTAGCATTCAAAAAAGCGGTTATTCATCCTCTCCTTAAAAGACCTAACCTCGATCCTGACCTCATGGTAAACTACCGACCGGTCTCTCACCTTCCCTTTATTTAAAAAATCCTCGAAAAAAAACTACCGACCGGTCTCTCACCTTCCCTTTATTTCAAAAATCCTCGAAAAAATTGTTGCGGAACAGTTAAATGAACACTTATCGTCTAACAATCTATGTGAAACCTTTCAATCCGGTTTCAGGGCAAATCACTCTACGGAGACAGCCCTCGCAAAAATGACTAATGATCTATTGCTAACGATGGATTCTGATCCGTCATCTATGTTGCTGCTCCTCGATCTTACTGTGCTTTCGATACCGTCGATCACAATATTTTATTAGAACGTATCAAAACACGAATTGGTATGTCAGACTTAGCCCTGTCTTGGTTTAACTCTTATCTTACTGATAGGATGCAGTGCGTCTCCCATAACAATGTGACCTCGGACTACGTTAAGGTAACGTGTGGAGTTCCCCAGGGTTCGGTCCTTGGCCCTGCACTCTTCAGCATCTACATGCTGCCGATAGGGGACATCATACGCAAATACGGTGTTAGCTTTCACTGTTATGCTGATGACACCCAACTCTACCTGCCCCTAAAGCTGACCAACACGCAGGATTGTAGTCAGCTGGAGGCGTGTCTTAATAAAATTAAACAATGGATGTCTGCTAACTTTTTGCAACTCAACACCAAAAAAACGGAAACGCTGATTATCGGTCCTGCTAGACACCGACCTCTATTTAATAATACAACTCTAACATTTGACAACCAAACAATTAAACAAGGCGACACGGTAAAGAATCTGGGTGTTATCTTTGACCCAACTCTCTCCTTTGAGTCACACATTAAAAGCGTTACTAAAACGGCCTTCTTTCATCTCTGTAATATCGCTAAAATTCGCTCCATTCTGTCCACTAAAGACGCTGCGATCATTATCCATGCGTTTGTTACGTCTCGTCTCGATTACTGTAACGTATTATTTTCGGGTCTCCCCATGTCTAGCATTAAAAGATTACAGTTGGTACAAAATGCGGCTGCTAGACTTTTGACAAGAACAAGAAAGTTTGATCATATTACGCCCATACTGGCTCACCTAAACTGGCTTCCTGTGCACTTAAGATGTGACTTTAAGGTTTTACTACTTACGTATAAAATACTACACGGTCTAGCTCCATCCTATCTTGCCGATTGTATTGTACCATATGTCCCGGCAAGAAATCTGCGTTCAAAAGACTCCGGCTTATTAGTGATTCCGAAAGCCCAAAAAAAGTCTGCGGGCTATAGAGCGTTTTCCGTTCGGGCTCCAGTACTCTGGAATGCCCTCCCGGTAACAGTTCGAGATGCCACCTCAGTAGAAGCATTTAAGTTTCACCTTAAAATTCATTTGTATACTCTAGCCTTTAAATAGACTCCCTTTTTAGACCAGTATATCTGCCGTTTCTTTTCTTTTTCTCCTATGTCCCACTCTCCCTTGTGGAGGGGGTCCGGTCCGATCCGGTGGCCATGTACTGCTTGCCTGTGTATCGGCTGGGGACATCTCTGCGCTGCTGATCCGCCTCCGCTTGGGATGTTTTCCTGCTGGCTCTGCTGTGAACGGGACTCTCGCTGCTGTGTTGGATCCGCTTTGGACTGGACTCTCCTGACTGTGTTGGATCCATTATGGGTTGAACTTTCACAGTATCATGTTAGGCCCGCTCGACATCCATTGCTTTCGTCCTCTCCAAGGTTCTCATAGTCATCATTGTCACCGACGTCCCACTGGGTGTGAGTTTTCCTTGCCCTTATGTGGGCCTACCGAGGATGTCGTAGTGGTTTCTGTTGTGGTTTGTGCAGCCCTTTGAGGCACTAGTGATTCAGGGCTATATAAGTAAACATTGATTGATTGATTGATACACAAATTATTTTCACAAAACCCAGTCTAACAAGAACAGCATGTCGCTGTACACATGGTACCTATATTGACCAACAAAGCATCATTTTTTTTTTATTTAAAGTTTTATTTAGACTTACTATACATTAGTTAGTTACATTTTTAAAAAATTAATTTTCAAGACATTTTCTATTTAATTGGAATGCAATGATATAATTAGGTCTACTTTAATCCACTGTATAGCTTTAGGACCAAGTTATTAAATACAACATAGTAGATCGACTTAGCTTAAATGGCTCTGTGACGAAGCGCTTTACTTAAAACACTTGTAGCTCAAATTAATGTCACCAACTGAAAAAATCTTAAATACATTTGTGCTTCCCTCCCAAAAACAGCACAATTAAGAAAAACTTTTAAAAATATTTTATAAAATAATAGAATGTCTTACAAACAACTGCATTTGTTGTATCAAGTAATGTGATAATAGAATGTTTATCTTGGAGAGTGGACTTTTACGGTATCTCCTTTGTATCATCGTCAAACTCACAAACAGCAGCTTTACCATATGTTAATGGGAATTGTCCGCCAATAACATACATATACTGTATTTATATTCCTGTTTATATATGCACATACATATATATATATAAATATATATATATATATATATATATATATATATATATATATATATATATATATATATATATAAATATATATTTATATATACACACATATATATACACACAAACATAAATATATATATACATATGGGTTGTACTTGTATAGCGCTTTTCTACCTTGAAGGTACTCAAAGCGCTTTGACACTACTTCCACATTTACCCATTCACACACACATTCACACACTGATGGAGTGAGCTGCCATGCAAGGCACCAACCAGCATCCATCAGGAGCAAGGGTGAAGTGTCTTGCTCAGGACACAACGGACGTGACTAAGTTGGTACTAGGTGGGATTTGAACCAGGGACCCTCGGGTTGCACACGGCCATTCTCCCACTGCGCCACGCCGTCCCTATATATGTGTATGTATATATATATATATATATATATGTATATACACATATACAGATATACATACATATATAATATATATTTGTATATCTGTGTTGGCCCTGCGATGAGGTGGTGACTTGTCCAGGGTGTAGACCGCCTTTCGCCTGATTGTAACTGATAGGCACTAGCGCCCCCCCCCCCCCGCTACCCCAAAGGGAATAAGCGGTGGGAAAATGGATGGATGATGGATGGATGAATATATATATAGTGTAATATACATAATATATACATGTATATACCCACATTTTTTATCATATTGTTCATATTTATTTTATTTTTATATTGTATATACTTATATTATATATATATACATACATACATCTACAGTATATACATTTGTACATAAACAGTACGTATATACCGTTATACACACCCACATACATACATACATACATATACACACACTCACATATATATACTGTGTGTATATATATATATATATATATATATATATATCCATCCATCCATTTCCTACCGCTTATTCCCTTTGGGGTCGCGGGGGGCGCTGGTCCCTATCTCAGCTACAAACGGTTGGAAGGCGGTGTACACCCTGGACAAGTCGCCACCTCATCGCAGGGCATACATACACATATATATATATATATATATATTAGGGGTGTGGGAAAAAAATTGATTTGAATACAAATTGAATTGTTTATGTTGTGCGATTCAGAATCGATTCTAATTTTTAAAAAAATCGATTATTATCATTATTATTACTTATTTTTTTAATCAATCCAACAAACCACTACAGAGCAATACCATAACAATGCAATCCAATTCCAAAACCAAACCTGACCCAGCAACACTCAGAACTGCAATAAACAGAGCACTTGAGAGGAGACACAAACACGACACTGAACAAACCAAAAGTATTGAAACAAAAATTAATATCATCAACAACAGTATCAATATTAGTTATAATTTTAGCATAGCAGTGATTAAAAATCCCTCATTGACATTATCATTCCCCGCGACCCCAAAAGGGAATAAGCGGTAGAAAATGGATGGATGGACATTATCATTAGACATTTATAAAAATTTTAAAAAAGTGTCACAGTGGCTTACACTTGCATCGCATCTCATAAGCTTGACAACACACTGTGTCCAATATTTTTGCAAAGATAAAATAAGTCATATTTTTGGTTCGTTTAATAGTTAAAACAAATTTACATTATTGCAATCAGTTGATAAAACATTGTCCTTTACAATTATAAAAGCTTTTCACAAAAATCTACTACTCTGCTTGCATGTCAGCAGACTGGGGTAGATCCTGCTGAAATCCTATGTATTGAATGAATACAGAATCCTTTTAAATCGGGGGGAAAAAAATCGTTTTTGAATCGAGAATCGAATCGAATCAAAAAAACAAAAAATCGATATATTATCGAACCGTGACCCGGAGAATCGATATTGAATCGAATCGTGGGACACCCAAAGATTCACAGCCCTAATATATATATATATATATATATATATATATATATAAAGACCAGTGCTTAATCACATGATTCACTGTGATTAATAACGTGGATAATGACAGTTTTAATTGACTCACGTATTTGCTTGCAACTTGAAGCATAACAAAAACACTCTTAAATTGAGGTACCACTGTAGAATTGTGTGAATATGCTATTTTAATTCCAAAACTTTGACATCAAAATGTAAAATCATTTTAAAACAACATATATATTCATATACATATTTAAATAATACAGATAGCTAATGTATTTGAACATGAAAAATAATATTGTCAGTAATCCAAGCTCAAACACACAGGTGTCATTTGAAGATGGTTTTGGTCCAATAACATGGAGATTTTTATTTTTTTACTTAAACTTGTGAATTTCAATAAATCTCTGAAAAAATATCCAGCCAACCAGCCAAGTTAGAAATGACCACACGTTGCTGCTGACAAAGTAAACAACCTAATCGTTCACTTTAAGCATTTACCAAATAGGTCAAAGTTTAACACCAAATAAATGGTCATTATTCACTTATGCCGAAACTATCGTTCAACGCATGAAGGAACATAGTTGTATTGTAATTATGGGGATGATGTCAAAGTACAGTTTTTTAAGTGTTTCCTCGGTTTTCACTTGGAAACGGGTGATAATTAGTTTTAGCTGCATTCTTGTCACGCAGAAAGTAAAACCTGCTCGTTAGACGCCTGAAAATAGAAGACCCCCCCTCAAAAAAACAAAAAACAAATTACCATTGCTGGAATTCCACGCTGTTAGTGCCATGGTTGCCGTGGAGAGAACAATTCCAAACCATCCCGATGTAATCTTTGCCATTTTCCAAGCCGTTCTACAAACTTTTTTTAAAGACTGTTCCAGTGTAGGCTCGAACGCACGACGACTGACCTACATCGGTTACACTGGAAGCAGCATTGACGGAGACCGAGAGAAGGCTTGTTGATCCAAAATCACGTTTGGCTGCAGGAAAAACAAAAAAAGTTAACTTGCGGTAACGTCACAGAAGGGATCCCATGGAGGCGGTACTGAGCGGGGAAAATGTGTTTGTTGCAACTCTGCCACCATGCGGTCAGCTTTAGCTACTTCAGCAGTCTCATCATTTACTAGAGCAGTGTTTTTCCAAAGACATGCACCTGGGGATAGGTTGATTGGCAACACTAAATTGGCCCTAGTGTGTGAATGTGAGTGTGAATGTTGTATGTCTATCTGTGTCGGCCCTGCGATGAGGTGGCGACTTGTCCAGGGTGTACCCTGCCTTCCGCCCGATTGAAGCTGAGATATGCGCCAGCGCCCCCCGCGACCCCGTAAGGGACAAGCGGTAGAAAATGGATGGATGGATGGAGGTTTTTCAACCTTTTTTGAGCCTAGGCACATTTTTTACGTTGAAAAAATGCGGAGGCACACCATCCAGCAGAAATCATTAAAAAACGAAACTCAGTTAACAGTAAAGAGTCGTTGTCGCAATTGTTGGATATGACTTTAAAGCATCACCAAGCATGCATCACTATATCTCTTGTCTCAAAGTAGGTGTATTATCCCCACCTGTCACATCACACCCTGACTTATTTGGACTTTTTTGCTGTTTTCCCGTGTGTAGTGTTTTACTTCTTGTCTTGCGCTCCTATTTTGGTGGCTATTCCTCTTTTTTTTTTTGGTATTTTCCCGCAGCTTCATGTCTTCTTTTGAGCGATATTTTCCGCATCAACTTTATTTTGAAAATCAAGAATATTTCAGTTGTTTTTATCCTTCTTTGTGGGGACATTGTTGATTGTAATGTTCGGATGTACTGTGTGGATGCCGTCTTTGCTCCACAGTAAGTCTTTGCTGTCGTCCAGCATTCTGTTTTTGTTTACTTTGGAGCCAATTCAGTTTTAGTTTCGTTCTGCATAGCCTTCCCTAAGCATCAATGCCTTTTCTTAGGAGCATTCACTTTTTGTTTATTTTTGGTTTAAGCATTAGAAACCTTTTTACCTGCACTCTGCCTCCCGCTGTTTCTGATATCTACAGAGCAATTAGCTACCGGTTGCCACCTACTGATATGGAAGAGTATTACACGGTTACTCTGCCAAGCTCTAGACAGCACCGACAGTCAACAACAACACATCATTTGCAGACTATAATTACTGGTTTGCAAAAAATATTTTTAACCCAAATAAGTGAAATTAGATAATCTCCAACGGCACACAAGACTGAATCTCACGGCACACTAGTGTGCCGTGGCACAGTGGTTGAAAAACACTGTACTAGAGTATGTTTTATTCCACGTACACTCAGGCCTTAAAAATAAGGCTGTGGAATTTAAATGATTGTGAAGTTACAATAGGTACTTGATTTTTTTTTTCTGGGGGTGGGGGGTGATATAGCTTGTGGAGCAGCAAGGTGGAACAGGGGTTAGTGCATCTACCTCACAATACAAAGGTCCTGAGTAGTCCTGAATTCAATCCCGGGCTCAGGATCTTTCTGTGTGAAGTTTGCATGTTCTCCCCGTGACCTCCAAAGACATGCACCTGGGGATAGGTTGATTGGCAACACTAAATTGGCCCTAATGTGTGAATGTGAGTGTGAATGTTGTCTGTGTTGGCCCTGTGATGAGGTGGTAACCCGCCTTCTGCCCGAATGCAGCTGAGATAGGCTCCAGTGACCCCCCGCAACCCCAAAAGGGACAAGGGGTAGAAAATGGATGGATGGATATAGGTTGTATATGTTGTACTACTCAGTGGCCTAGTGCAGTGGTTCTCAAATGGGAGTACGCGTACCCCTGGGGGTACTTGAAGGTATGCCAAGGGGTACGTGAGATTCAAAATATTCTAAAAAATAAAAGCAATTTCAAAAATCCTTTATAAATATATTTATTGAATAATACTTCAACAAAATATGAACGTAAGTTCATAAACTGTGAAAAGAAATGCAACAATGCAATAGTCGGTGTTGAAAGCTAGATTTTTTGTGGACATGTTCCATAAATATTGATGTTAAAGATTTCTTTTTTTTTGTGAAGAAATGTTTCCAATGTTTCCAAGAAATTAATCCAGGATGGAACTCTATTGCAATCCCCAAAGAGGGCACTTTAAATTGATGATTACTTCTATGTGTAGAAATCTTTATTTATAATTGAATCACTTGCTTATTTTTCAATATTTTTTTAGTTATTTTTATATCTTTTTTTCCCAAATAGTTCAAGAAAGACCACTACAAATGAGCAATATTTTGCACTGTTATACAATTGAATAAATCAGAAACTGATGACATAGTGCTGTATTTTACTTCTTTATCTCTTTCTTTCAACCAAAAATGCTCTGCTCTGATTAGGGGGAACTTGAATTAAAAATGTTCACAGGGGGTACATCACTGAAAAAAGGTTGAGAACCACTGGCCTAGTCATACCAAAGACTATAACAATGGGACTCATTACCTCCCCGCTTGGCAGTCAGCATCAAAGGTTGGAATTGGGGGTTAAAAAAATTAGTCCTGGGCATGGCCACTGCTGCTGCTCACTGCTCCCCTCACCTCCCAGGGGGTGGTCAAGGGTGATGGGTCAAATGCAGAGAATGATTTTGCCACACCTCGTGTGTGCGACAATCATTGGTACTTTAACTTTAACTTTTATTCAAATGTGTATAGTATACTCGAGTGTATACGATATTGTGTAAAAGTGTGGCTACTTTTATCCAGTGGTGTGGCGTCAGGGCCAGCAAGGCCTTCTCTGCTGGCCTAACATAACCAGAAATCATGAGCATAATTAAGAATAAAAATGAGTTTATTAACTTTCCCTAAATATATGAACGTATTCATATTCTCTTCATGTCATATTATGCTCGTTTCAGTGTTGTTGTTTTTAGTTTTAGTTTGTATCCAATCAGAATTCAGCTAGCTAATGTTGCCATGCTGTACCAAATCTGCCCGAGGCCTTCAGAATCAACAATGCGGCATCAGTGCACAGGGACAAAGAAGTGATAGACTGTTGCGACAGCCAATCAGATCATGAGTTGTTGTCAGTAATGCCTTCTAGATAGCCTCACGTTGAACGTGATGTTTACGCGTTCTGTGATTGGATACTCACCGGGACCATTAGCGGATGAATTTGAGAACACGTAGAGTTGAGAGACAGTTGCTATAGCCAATCAGATCACAGGTTGTTGACAGTAACCTAAGTAGGCGGATGTTAACCAGACTGTGATTGGATACTCACTTGTCATTCCAAAGGGAGTATCCATTCACAAGTTTCAATTTAGCAGGAAGCGGGAAGTGTTGCGCCGTAGCCAGACCGGGATAGCAGAGAAAGAGAAGAAAATGTTGATAAGGTAGCAGATGTATATTTGCAAGGCCATTTTCAAGAAGGATATTTAAAGAGAAACTACATGTCGGCCAACCCGGGAAGCTAGCTCAGCTGTTATGGCGATAGAATGGGGCAATGCCCGCCATTTCCACTCGAATAATCTGGCGATGAGGGGTAACACTGGTTTATACGGCGTCGAATAGGTGCTACAAATTATTAGTTTAAATATTAAATTTTTTCACTCGTAATATGTTTTTTACACTTTTTTTTGGGACAGTACCACATAAGATATGTTTATAATTGCTGATGCGTTTTAATTTATCTTTAAATGCGCCAGAAAATAACCTGTTTTGTACACTGTTGATGTGGTTCAATGATCAGTAAATGTGTTTCCTGTATAGTATTTCTCCAGTAATGGTCATGTGGCGACATAAATGATGGTATTTTGAGAGGTAATCATTTAAGTCGAACATCACTGAAGGCCTAGGTGGGAAACGCACGGCCTGGCACTGAATTTATCTATTTAACAATTTACCAATCAATAGCCAATTTTGCATTCAGGAGTATTAATAAAAACTATCCATCCATCCATTTTCTACCGCTCATTTCCTTTGTGGTCGCAGGGGGCACTGGTGCCTATCTCAGCTACAATCGGGCAGAACGCGGTGTAAACCCTGGACGGGTCGCGACCTCATCGCAGGGCTAATAAAAACCAAACATTTTAAAAACTACATGTTTAAAGAAAACACAATGCGTAAACTTAAAACTTTGGTTGGATACAGTTCTCTGAGCACTATCTGTCCATAGTAGCATTCAACATGGGCGGCTTAGGCAGGGGGATCCGGACGCACCCTTCCCCTTGCACTGTCAGACCTGGACATGGATTGTTTGTGCTCCTTCGACGCAGAGGGATTACAGGACGAGCCAGGCGTGAATTCAGGTACATGTTTGTTTTTATTTATACTCAAAATACAAAAAGGGCAAAACAAAAAGCGTGCTCGATGGCGGAAAATAATCTATACTAAAACTTCGAACAAAAACAGCACAATGGCAATACTATCTACAAACAAACAAAAGATACTATCAAAGGCATAAATACAAACAAAAACTTACTTGGCGTGGATGAACCGAAACGCATGGCATGAAGTATGAAAGGCAATGAAAGCAAAGTTCCCAGACTGATGAACAGAAAGAAAATGACTTAAATACTGGCTGTGATAATCAGGAACAGGTGCGGGACTGAGGGCAGGGGCGTGACAAGGTGGGAACTAATGCGTTGAAATGGTAACAAAAGCAAACCAGGAAGTGCAAAATGGAACAAGAGTCCAGAAAACAAAACATGATCAAACATAAAACCAGATTTACAGGCGTGACATGCACTTTTACAATATATAATGCAATGCATCAATATGCAATGAGGTGGCATCCCCCAGGCGTGGCCTTTCAAAAAAACTTCCTCTCTTTTCTCCTCCCTGGACTCCGACTTCTATCTGGTGTTGTCCTTCAGACCTCGGCAAAGAAGCCACATAAACAGTGGCAAGAATGTGGGTGATAAGAGTGTAAGTGCGTAGGCATGAACTTTCACCCAGTTTTAACTGGAACTTTAGAGCATATGACTCGTTGCACGGCCTATTCTAAGCACATCTATATTAAACATTTCTTAATCACTTCCTCCTTCATTATCTTAATTATAACCCCTTTTGATATCTTCTAAGAGATCAACACAAAATATAAACAACTTTGGCATGTGAGAGCTTACGGGGACAGAGGGATGTTGTCTATCTCCTTTTGGTCAGGGTCAAGATCCTCAGTACCTCGGGGTCTCAGGAGCACATATTCACCCCTTGCTGGACCTTTTCCGGGCTGCCTAATTAGGATAAATTGGCCGCCAACCCCAAAAGTGGAGTTGATCATTCTCCCTATCATAGCCCGCAAGCAGGGCAGCACACAGACTGCATAAACACAGCACAAAATTAAGATAAGGAAGGGAGTTAAATATTTGAGCAGGAGTTGCCAACAAGTGCCAGTGTTCAAGCAATTCCACAAATTCCATAACCAATCAGCCACTATCCATTTTTCCGCTTTCAATTCTCCAATTGGTCCTCGATTATAGAATAATTAGTTGTGCCGTCTGTAATGAATGTGCAACAGTGGTCTGGTCCCACCATTTGACACACTGCGCCATGCACCAGCTAAGATGAGGTCTAAATCCAAACAAAAAGAGACAGCTTAGAAAACAGCTCTCTCGCCCAGGATTGAGCACAGCTAAGGCCTTGAAAAAACATAATAACTTGCCGAAAAAGCTCTGCGTGCCGACCAACAGGAGCCCTTAAAACAAAACAAAGAATTTACTAACGGGCATAAGATAAAAGCACAGAGATCATGAAAAGACACTCTACGTAGGAAATACTAGCTGCTTTAAACATGACGATGGATTAAAAAAGAACACTTTAAAACAGGGGTAGGGAACCTATGGCTTTAGAGCCAGACGTGGCTCTTTTCATGACTGCATCTGGCTCTCACATAAATCTTAGCTGATATTGCTTAACACGATAAATGATGAATAATTCCGCTGGTAATCACAGTGTCAAAAATAACGTTCAAAATATAAAACATTCTCATGCATTTCCATCCATCGATCCATCTACTGCACCTGTTCAAGAAGTCGCATTAATGGTAAAAAGTTATTTATTTTTTGTTGGTTAGCCTCAGAATAACAATGTTATTAAAAAGAATAAGAGACTTATTATACTCTAAAAATGTTGGTCTTTCTTGAAAATGCACGCATATAGTTGTATTCAGTGTTAAAAATATATATATATATATGGCTCTCACGGAAATACTTTTAAAAATATTTGGCTTGTATGGCTCACTCAGCCAAAAAGGTTCCCGACCCCTCCTTTAAAATATATAATTCTCACACTATCTGTGTTGGCCCTGCGATGAGGTGATGACTTGTACCCCGCCTTCCGCCCGTGTGCAGCTGAGATAGGCTCCAGCAGAAGAAAGTGGAAGCAAGCTCAATACATCGCCAACTTGTTTTGGAAAAGGTGGTCAAAGGAATATTTTGCCAAAACACTTAGTTAATTGGAAGGATACTCAAAGTGTTCCCTGATAAGGCTGGTGGGGTACAGTCAGTTCGCTTACATACAAAGACCAGTGTCATTTTAAGACCTGTAACAAAACTGTGTATTTTAATGGAAAACGATGTGTAATATGTTATTGGTATGGTAATATAAGTTTGCCTGATGCCTGATAATCAATTTTAAAATCAGGGGGTTTTGTTTGAGTTTCTTCAATTATTACTTATTATGTATGGCTCCAGGATAATAGTACATTAAATGTTATGTCTTCCATGGTCATAAACAATTAAGGGCCAGTTGTGGTGGAGCCATTGTGATGTGGTACCTGAGTGGCGCTGTGGGGAAAAAGCCAATGTCATTTAGGTGCACACTGATTGGCTCCAGAACCCCCAAAAAAGGGACAAGCAGTAGAAAATGAAAGGATGGATAATTGTACTCAGGTGTGGCGCACCAGTATGGAAGTAAAATGGTCCATGGTCACCAACCTGGGCTTTCGTATCTACAGTGATTTTAAATTGAACCGTTAGATTGGCACAGTGGTGAAAGCCAGCTTTTTTTTATTTACGTCAGCTGGCCAAGGTTAGAACCCTTCTTTTTAGGCAACAGTTTGAGACAGTAATCCATGCCTTTATCACATCTCGGCTGGATTACCGTAACTCTGTATTTTGGAATTAGTCAATCCTCCCTCTCAGATCTGCAGCTGGTCCAAAATGCAGCTGCCCGACTTTTAACTAACACAGGAAAAAGAGCGCACATTACTCCTGTTTTAGCTTCACTTCACTGGCTGCCTGTCTCGTTTAGAGTCCATTTTAAAATTATTTTACTCGTTTTTAAATCCTTACGTGGTCTTGCCCCACCTTATCTCTTTGAGCTGCTCCACCTCAATGCCCCAAACTCTGGAACAATCTCCCTCTTCATGTGGGACAGGCCCCTTCTTTGGCTACTTTTAAGACCCTTCTTAAAATTAAACTGTTTTTAACTTTTTTAACTGTTTTTAAATTTTTAACTGCTTTTTATCTAACAAATTGTTCTTAAGATAATTTGTATTTGCTTTTTCAATGTGTATTTTACCTTTGGTTTAAATGTTATTTATTTATTTTTTTAATTGTAATTTTATTTGATTTATTTAGTCTGTCCTTTGCCTCTATTTCTTTGTGGTGTACAGCCCTTTGATCTTCAACTGTGGTTGTTTTTATAGGGCTTTATAAATAAAGTTGGTAGGGTATGGTATGCTACAGTTGTCTCACATCAACTGATATATATATATATATATATATATATATATATATATATATATATATATATATATATATATATATATATATATATATATATATATGTATAAATATGATATTAATACATATGCATATATTAATAAATATACAAATGAATAAATAATTTGTATAAATAAATGCGTATTTGTAAATATTTATTTGAGATTTGAAAATATTTACGAATAAAATGTATAAATATAAAAATGTGACATACAAGTAAATCAAGGATTCGTATAAATTTGTATATTTGTAAATATATTTTTGTGATTTGAATATAAATATGCTTGATTTTGTATTTGTATTTGTAATTGTATTGAATTCACATTTGTGGATCGCTTTTTTGCTTTTGTGTCGATGAGACATACCTACCACAAATCAGATGCATTATTCTTGCATCAAGTCAAGTATTTCATATATATATATATATATATATATATATAAATAAAAGAAATACTTGAATTTCAGTGTTCATTTATTTACACACATACACACACATAACACTCATCTACTCATTGTTGAGTTAAGGGTTGAATTGTCCATCTTTGTTCTATTCTCTGTCATTATTTTTCTAACGATATATATGTACAGTAGATGGTATTGTCCTGTCACAACATTGCTGTTTACGGCAGACGAACTGCTTTACGGTAGACGAAAACTTAACTGCTGTTGTTGTGTGTTGTTACCGTGCTGGGAGGACGTTAATGAAACTGCCTAACAATAAACCCACATAAGAAACCAAGAACTCGCCCTCGATCATTCTACAGTTATAACGTCATTGGGCAGACACGCTGTTTATATTGTGGGAAAGCGGACGTGAAAACAGGCTGTCCTCATTCAGGTCCGCCTGAATATCGGGAGATTTTCGGGAGAAAATTTGACCGGGAGGTTTTCGGAAGAGGCGCTGAATTTCGGGAGTCTCCCGGAAAATTCGGGAGGGTTGGCAAGTTGATGTGAGACAATTCTACTTCCATAAACCAGAGACTTAATTGTTTTTCGAACGCAGGTTGATGGCACTGTGAGTTTTGTGTAGATCAGGGGTCGGGAACCTTTTTAGCTGAGAGAGCCAAAAATCTGAATATTTTAAAATGTATTTCCGTAAGAGCCATATAATTTTTTTTTCAACACTGAACACACCTAAACGCGTGCATTTTTAAGTAAGACCAACATTACTAGAGTATAATAGGTCTCTTATTCTTTGTAATAACATTGATATTCTGAAGCTAACTGTGGAGGGGGCATGGCCTGCGGAAATCAGCGACAGGTGCGTAGACAACCCACCTGGGCCTTGTTATCTAATCACCTATCCCTCTGTTTTAAGCAGCAGCCAGGAGGAGAGACAGGGTTGGAGCTGGAGCAAGAGTGCGAGCGAGAATGAAAGAGACAAAGACAATTGCTGGAAAGCAACTGAGAGACTTATTGAAAAATAAAAAAATATCGTAACCCTGAAACAGGCTTTCATGTCGGTGCTTAGTGGTCTGAAGAACCCCCAGGAGGGCAAGCCCTAAAAAAAAAAAAAAAATAAAGTGCGGTAGAAAAAAGGATGGATGGATTCAAATGCATGAGCATGTTTAATATTTTGAACGTTATTTTTAACACTTTGATTACAAGTGGAATTAGTCATTACTTATTGTGTTAAGCAGTGTTAGCTCAGATTTATCCGAGAGCCAGATGCAGTCATCAAAAGAGCCACAGCTGGCTCTAGAGCCATAGGTTCCCTACCCCTGGTGTAGATCCTTTGTTTGAAAATAAATTAAAATGGACTTTTGTATCACAAAGGAAGTTTGTTTTATTTTATTTAACGACTCAATGGTCCAAGTTGGTTATCAAAAAAAATTGTGCATTAACTAAGGTGCGTCTCCATAATTCAAGTCAAAAAAAGTCCCCGTAAGGATGAAAGTTTAAAACGGATCCAGTCAACTTTAAACTGTAGTACCGTTTATATCCAACAGGTGGCAATACATTTTAAAACACAAGCAACAAGTCACATGCCATGCTTAATTGTAAGAATCCATAGTCGATATACTCAAAGAGTATTAATATAACTCTAACTTGTTGATATTATTTCTCAAATCATTCAATTCAATTATTTGGTAAACCACCCGCTATGAAATTTCAACAATTTAGGAGTGGACGAAGGAAAGGCGGAAGCCTGATGCTGGCTGATCGAGAATCGGTTTGTCGCACATCTCTCAAACACTTTGACCGCCAACGTCTACGTCATTACTGACTCTGAGACAGTCCGCACAGGAAGCGACATTCGGGGAGGCAGGAAGTCCCTCTTTTGCTAAACTTCTGAACATAACTGTAAATGTGCAGAAGCAAATACTGTGCATCTGTTAGGATCACATCGACGTATAAAACACTTAACAGCTCCGGGAGACGATGGACAAGCTTCGTCGAGTACTAAACGGCCGAGAAGAAAACGAAGAGTTGGGTCTTACGGCGCAGGTACAGTCAAGTTACGAAGCTAATGCTAACATGTCAACATGGATCCAAAGAGTGCTAAAGCAGTATATTTGCTAATGTTACACTTAACACTAAGTTACACAGTCGTCTGTCAATAATTGAAATACTTTTATTTTCCACTGGCATATAATAGAGTTGTCAAATTGTCAATTGACGCGTTTTTGTCATAAATTGTGTCATTTGTCTTAGCTGTTATCAATACAAGCAATGGCGTTTCCTCAACTTGCTTTCATTTCGATTTATAGTACTGTTGTGTTGTTTCTTACATGCTATTGTTGCATTTGTGTATTCATATTTATTACACGCTTTTCCGAGGAGCCTGAATTAAGGTAAGATTCTCACATTACACTTTATTACTCAGTCCTGTTGAACTTTTACCAAAAAGAAGGTACGTATTGATTGCCTTATTCAGTAATGAAATGGCTACAACGTCTAATTTAAAACATTTGTATGCACGTACAACACTTAAAAATCTTTAGCATATCAGTATGTGGAATTAAATTATGGCATGGATTAAAGGCCTACTGAAACCCACTACTACCGACCACGCAGTCTGATAGTTTATACATCAATGATGAAATATTAACATTGCAACACATGCCAATACGGTCTTTTTAGTTTAGTAAATTGCAATTTTAAATTTCCCGCGAAGTGTCCTGTTGAAAACGTGGCGGAATGATGAAATATTAACATTGCAACACATGCCAATACGGTCTTTTTAGTTTACTAAATTGCAATTTTAAATTTCCCGCGAAGTGTCCTGTTGAAAACGTGGCGGAATGATGAAATATTAACATTGCAACACATGCCAATACGGTCTTTTTAGTTTACTAAATTGCAATTTTAAATTTCCCGCGAAGTGTCCTGTTTGAAAACGTGGCGGAATGATGACGTGTACGCGTGACGTCACGGACTGTTAGGAAATATTAGCGCTGCGCATACACACAGCTAAAAGTCGGCCTGCTTTAAACCGCATAATTACACAGTATTTTGGACATCTGTGATGCTGAATCTATTGCATTTTGTTCAATTAATAATGGAGAAGTCAAAGTAGAAAGATGGATTTGGGATGCTTTAGCCTTTAGCCACACAAACACACGTGATTCCTTGTTTAAAATTCCCGGAGGTGAAACTTTACTATGGATCGGAGCGGTCAAGCGAACATGGATCCCGACCAAATGTCAACCAGCAGTTTTCGGTGAGAAAATTGTGGTAAAAATGTTCCACTTACTGGAGATCAGCTGAGCTTGTGCCGTCCGTACAGCTGCCGTCGACTTCACATCAGACACTGGCCTCAAGACACTCGTGGATACACCCTTCCGACTATCAGGTACTATTAAACTCACTAAAACACTAGAAACACAATAGAAAGATAAGGGATTTCCTAGAATTATCCTAGTAAATGTGTCTAAAAACATCTGAATCTGCTGTCCCAATGCGATCACGTTTTTTTTTTTTTAACTCGATTTAATTTTTTCTAGTCCATCGCTATCTATATCCTCAAACACGAATCTTCATCTCGCTCAAATTAATGGGGAAATTGTCGTTTTCTCGGTACCGAATAGCTCTTTTTGTTTGGAGGTTCCCATTAAAAACAATGTGAGGATGTGAGGAGCCATCAACGGGTGACGTCATCGTCTGCGACTTCGGGTAAAGGCAGGGCTTTTCTGCTAGCGACCAAAAGTTGCAAACTTTATCCTCGATGTTCTCTACTAAATCCTTTCAGCAAAAATATGGCAATATCGCAAAATGATCAAGTATGACACATAGAATGGACCTGCTATCCCCGTTTAAATAAGAAAATCTCATTTCAGTAGGCCTTAAGGCCTACTGAAATGAGATTTTGCCTGTACCGAAAGTAGCAGACGATGTGCGCGTGACGTCACGGGTTGTAGGGCTCCTCACATCGTTTATAATCATAGCCACCAGCAGCAAGAACAATTCGGACTGAAAACAGCGACGATTTCCCCATTAATTTGAGCGAGGATGAAAGATTTGTGGAAGAGGAAAGTTAGAGTGAAGCACTAAAAAAATTAAAGGGGACGGCTCCTGGCGACGGCAGTGTGAGCGATTCAGATGTTATTACACACATTTACTAGGATAATTCTGGAAAATCCATTATCTGCTTATTGTGTTAATAGTGTTTTAGTGAGATTATAAAGTCATACCTGAAAGTCGGAGGGCTGCGGTGAACGCCAGTGTCTCTGAGAGAAGCCAATGGAGGAGCCAAGATCACAGCTGCCTTTTTGACAGCTGCAGGACAAGGTCGCATAATCCACTCAAGTCTCCGGTAAGAGCCGATTTAATATCACAATTTTCCCATCCAAAAACCTGCTGGTTGACGTAGAGAAACATGTTCGCTTGACCGCTATGTGTTAAAGCTTCACAACCAACAAAGAAACACGGCTGTGTTTCGGTTGCTAAAGGCAGCTGCAATCCACCGCTTTCCACCAACAGCATTGTTCTTTATAGTCTCCATTATTAATTGCACAAATTGCAAAAGATTCAGCAACACAGATGTCCAAAATACTGTGTAATTATGCGATGAAAAGAGACGACTTTTAGCCGTGAGTGGTGCTGGGCTGAAATGTCCACTCCAACCAATAACGTCACAAGCACACGTCAACATAAGCGTCATCATTCCGCAACGTTTTCAACAGGATACCTCGCGGAAAATTTAAAATTGCAATTTAGTAAACTAAACCGGCCGTATTGGCATGTGTTGCAATGTTAATATTTCATCATTGATATTAAACTATCAGACTGCGTGGTCGCCGGTAGTAGTGGGTTTCAGTAGGCCTTTAAGTAAAGAAGTTAAACATTGTACTGCTATGATCCAGTTTAAGAGGCTGTTTAATTTAATAGTGCTTACAAAGTACAAAGAAGAACAATTATGAGAAACACTTTCAACCTTATTGAAAATAAGATATTCTTCATCTCAGTATGTTAATAATGACTGAATTAATTAATTGTATATTAAAAAATGTTGTATTACTTATTCATGGATTTAATTTTACTATTTTACTATAAAAATGGTCAGTAAATGAATGTATATATTTGTAAACGCTCTGACGTGGGAAAGGGGTAGGATCAAATAAGGTTTGCTTCTTCCTACTCCTTTTCAGACATGATGTGAAATGATATGAAATTGTCTGATGTATTATGTTGTAAGTATGTTCATGTTCGAAATAAACTAAGAAAGAAAGAAGAAATGATGCCAAATAGAAGACCAAATGCTAATATTCTCACTACAAGAAGGTATTTTACAACATGTTGAGATGTTGAGTATTATACCTGTAGTCTGTTTATCCAGATAATCTCCAGAATACTTCCCTAATTTGAGTATAAAGGAAGATACAGTAACTTTTATGGGGATATATTATGCTGTGGTTTATTTAATTATTTTTACATTCAATTAAAACAAAAGCAGTGATGGACAACACAACTCTATCCATTTAATTCATTTAAGGACGTAATCTTGAGATGTTTAGTGACATACCTGTAATCTATTCATTAAAATAATCTCCAGAATAATTCTAATTTTGTTTCTCACTCGCATCCCTAATTTGAGTATAAAGGAAGGTACAGTAACTTTTATGGTGATATGCTGTAGTTTATTTTTACATTCAATTAAAACAAAAGCAGTGGTGGACAACACAACTCTATCCTTTTAATTCATTTAAGGACGTAATCTTGAGATGTTTAGTGACATACCTGTAATCTATTCATTAAAATAATCTCCAGAATAATTCTAATTTAGTTTCTCACTCGCATCCCTAATTTGAGTATAAAGGAAGATACAGTAACTTTTATGGTGATATGCTGTAGTTTATTTATTTTTACATTCAATTAAAACAAAAGCAGTGGTGGACAACACAACTCTGTATCCTTTTAATTATTTACGTAAATTTAAGGACATAATCTTGAGAGGTTCAGTAAATACCTGTAGTCTACTTATCCAGATAATGTCCAGAATACTTCTAATTTTGTATCAAACTCGCATCCCTAACTGGAGTATAAAGGAAGATACAGTAACTTTTCTGGTGATGTAATATGCTGTTGTTTATTTATTTTTAAATTCAATTAAAACAAAAGCAGTGATGGACAACACAACTCTGTATCCTTTTAATTATTTACGTAAATTGGAGGACATATTCTTGAGATGTTTAGTAACATACCTGTAATCTATTTATCCGGATAATCTACCAGAATACTTCTAATTTTGTTTCTAACTCGCATCCCTAACTTGAGTATAAAGGAAGATATAGTAACTTTTATGGTGACATAATATGCAGTCAATTATTTATTTATTTTTACATTCCATTAAAATAAAAGCAGCGATAGACAACACAGCTCTATATCCTTTTAATTATTTACGTCAATTTAAGGACACAATCTTGAGATGTTTAGTAACATACCTGTAGTCTATTCATCCAGATAATCTCCAGAATACTTCTAATTTTGTATCTAACTTGCAGCCCTAACTCGAGTATAAAGGAAGATACAGTAACTTTTATGGTGATACATTATGCTGTTGTTTATTCATTTGTTTTTTACATTCAATTAAAACAAAAGCAGTGATGGACAACACAACTCTGTATCCTTTTAATTATTTACGTCAATTTAAAGAAATAATCTTTAGATGTTTAGTGACATACCTGTAGTCTTTATCCAGATAATCTCCAGAATACTTCTAATTTTGTACCTAACTCGCATCCCTAATTTGAGTATAAAGGAAGATTTACTAACTTTTATGGTGATATATTATGCTGTCGTTTATTTATTTATGTTTTACATTCAATAAAAACAAATCAGTGATGGACAACACAACTCTATCATTTTAAATAAAACAAAAGCAGTGACTGACAACAGAACTCTGTGTCCTTTTAATTATTTACGTAAATTTTAGGACATAATCCCAATTTTAGAATTATGTTTATGGTAAGTATTAGAACTCATTTTTATCTTAATGTATTGTTTATCCCAATTAATGCACTACACTCAAATGGATCAATATAAGACACACACAGATGGACATGACAGGAAAGGACATGCCCTAGGCTAATTTATAAAGTATATTTTCCACATTTAAAGTTTGATCAAATTTCACATGACCACACATTGTAATCAGCCAGCAGTGGCCACTCGGAATTGTTATGATTTAAGTCTGCATATATATTTGATACCAAATTGAAGAGGAAAGATTAACAAACATGATAACAGTAAAATAATTAACACATTTACACTGACGATAAAACCCTCATTTTTCATTTAACTTGTTTTGACACAATTAGTTTAACATATCCATGCAATGATACGTCTCCTGAATTGAGATACACCTCATGTTGCCTCACTGTCTTCCGAGTTCTGTGTGTTTGAAGGATCTTCTTAAAAGTGTGTCCCGTTTCGTCAAGCCACACCAGAACTGTTGCAACATTTGTTAACCACGAGGAAATCTGCAAGCCTCTGTGTAGGTCACTTGAACTTGTCTTGTGACATCCTCCCATTGTTCTCGATAGGTCCTCGATGCCACCTCGCTCAGCTACAGCACCAGGGTGAAATGGTTCGCCATATGCTTCGCCGGAGGCATCTTGTGCTCACTACTTGTGAGTGCTTCTTTCATATTTCATCAACTTGCCTTGTCTATATTTATGTACATACCCTGGAGATGCCATACTGACTGTAAATGGTATGGTGGGATCAGTTATATACAGTTGTGGTCAACAGTTAACATACACTTGTGAAGAACATAATGTCATGGCTGTCTTGAGTTTCCAATCATTTCTACAACTCTTATTATTTTGTGACAGAGATATTGGAGCACATACTTGTTTGTCACAAAAAACATTCATGAAATGTATGGGTCTACTGAAAATGTGACCAAGTCTGCTGGGTCAAAAGTATACATGCAGCAATGTTAATTTTTAGTTACATGTCCCTTGGCAAGTTTCACTGCAATAAGGCGCTTTTGGTAGCCGTCCACAAGCTTCTGGCAAGCTTCTGGTTGAATTGACCACTCCTCGACAAAATTGGTGCAGTTCAGCTAAATTTTTTGGTTTTCTGACATGGACTGGTTTCTTCAGCATTGTCCACTGAGTGAGACCTCTTGTCAGTCATCGAGAATCTTTGTCTCAATAGGCGGAGGCACACTGCTAGCTTTCACAAATAGGATGAACGGACATCGAGACTCGCTTGTTGTGACTTGCTGGTGAAAAGCACAGCAAAGCCCATCAACACGAACGAACAAGTACCGTATTTTTCGGATTATAAGTCGCAGTTTTTACATATACTCCGAAACCACTTATGTGTGAAATTATTAAAACATTACCGTAAAATAATAAGTTATATTATTTATGTTATTCGTGGAAGAGACGAAGAAAATGTCAGCAATCGTCACACACACGTCAGCAATCGTCACATACACGTCAACCAATAAGAATTCTGCGCGGGAGGGTCATGGCATAAGTGCATTGTGGGTCATGGGATGCTAACTGCTATATGCTATATGTTACTGCCGTATTTCAACGTTGGCGGTAACTTAGAAAAACTGAGAAGGGCTGAACGAAAATGTCACCGAAAAGGAAATCATGTACTGCATATTACAAGCTGGACGTAGTGAAATATGCATCAGAAAACGATCAGAGGAAGCGGCGCATACCTTTGGAGTTGGCCAAGTTGTTTAGAAGCGACATCGAGGAAAAAGATTTCATCGGATTTATCAATTAGGAGTGACAGGTTGTTTGGTAAACGTATAGCATGTTATATGTTATAGTTATTTGAATGACCCTTACCATAATATGTTACGTTAACATACCAGGCACGTTCTCCGTTGGTTATTTATGCGTCATATAACGTACACTTATTCAGCCTGTGGTTCACCATTCTTTATTTATTTTAAATTGCCTTTCCAATGTCTATTCTTGGTGTTGGATTTTATCAAATACATTTCCCCCAAAAATGCAACTTATACTCCAGTGCGAGGTATATATGTTGTTTTCCTTCTTTATTATGCATTTTCGGCCGGTGCGACGTATACTCCAGAGCGATTTATAATCCGAAAAATACGGTATGTCCAATTTGTTGAAAAGTGATGGCAACAAAAAACAAACCACCTGACCCAGTTTTTCCAACTGGAGAAAAAATTGCGCTTCAAGATGTGCAATTTTTTACAACAGAGATTGAAAGTAACTATGTGTGTGTTTTCACTTATTTAAGATAATTAAAAGTTATTGACCTTCCAATTATGATGGTGGTAAACAATATAACCATATCAAAGCTAGGCATAATAAATTTAGATTTTTCATTAGCAGTTAGCAATGCGTTCAAAAAGAATACCTGCAGTATTATTATTTTATATTATTAATACATTAGTGCTTAATTTGGTTTGAAATAATGCTGACAATAATACTGTTTATTGTCAATTATTTCTGTGACAATATATCATTCAGCAGCATTTATTTATTGGACTCAAGTAATGATTAATTGAGGTATGGCTACCATTTAAGTATAGGCTTGTATACTGCACTCTGCTTGTCATGCCCAGCAGCAAGTACCAAAGAGCATTAGAATAGGATAATGATAATCTTTCATCTTCCTATCTGCTTTCATCACTCCTTCTAATGAATTGTGGACGTCTTTATTTTTTTCTGTAGCTGACAGATGCTCATTGCCATTTATTGACCATATAGGGTTCAGCACTACTGTTCATTCCCGGAAAGGGCATCAAACTCTTCGCTGTCTTCTACACATTGGGAAATGTTGCAGCGCTTTCCAGGTATGCAATATTCACCCGACATTTTTCCCTTATACTGTTCATACATTTAACACAATAAAATACATTTCTAATGTTCAGTTCAGTTTCAGTTTATTTCGAACATGCATACGATACAATGTAATGCATTACACAATTCCAGTTGTTTGATTACAGCACGTCCAAAAAGGAGTAGGAAGAAGCAGAGCTTATTTAATCCTACCCCTGTTCACGCCATAGCAATTTTATCCAATTTCCTTGTTCTCTGTAACAGGACAGTGAACAAATAAATAATAAATAAACATACCATAGTAAGTAAATAAATAATAAGTACATAAATAATCTTTTGTCTCAATATAAAAAGAAAAAAAAGGGTTTATCATATTTCTTGTTCTGTGTACTTTGGGAACACTTGTAGTTTGAACAGTCTCTTAAACTGAATCATACTGGTGCTTTTTTTATTTTTTTATTTATTTTTTTAATCCGTTCCATAATTTAATTCCACTTAGAGATATGCTAAAGGTTTTAAGTTTTGTACCCAGCATACAAATGTTTTAAATTAGATTTTCTTCTAAGGTTATATTTCTCCTCTTTTGAGAAGAATTGTTGTACATTCTTGGGTAGCAGGTTATAGTTTGCTTTATACATAATTTTCGCTGTTTGTGAATGCACCAAATCGTTGAATTTATTTATAATTGTGATTTAATAAATAAAAGGTTTGTATGTTCTCTATATCCAACATTATGTATTATTCTAATTGATCTTTTTTGTAACACTGTTAGTGAATGAAGCGCACATTTGTAGTTGTTTCCCCATATTTCACACAGTAACTCAGATATGGTAACACTAGCAAGCAGTAAAGAGAATTAAGTTATTTTTGGTCTAGAACATGTTTTGCTTTATTCATTATTGATGTGTTTCTTGCTATTTTGTGTGGTATGTTTTTACATGAGATTTCTAATTCATTTAATCATTTTACACCCAAACATTTGTTTTCTTTTACCCTTTCAATATTTACTCTGTATTTGTTTTTGACTTTCTCTTCTACTAGTACCAAATAGCATTATTTTAGTTTTACTGAGTTTCAAAGAGAGTCTGTTTTTGTCAAACCATCTTTTAAGTTTGGTAATTACATCTGTTATTATTTGTATTATCTCCTAAACAAAATGCAGTTGGCAGCGCATGTTTGAGCCAATGCAAATAAAACATATAAAGATACCTTAGGTGGTAAAGTATTCCTATCTGCATTTAAAATATACAATGTTCAATAAGTACTGAAAGTAGTTACGAAAATATAGAAAACTAGTGAAAGATGCATCAAGGGTTTCTTCAGTGCTATATAGTTTATTTACGTGTCAAAAGAGAAATTAAATTACACATGGCACAAATCTGTGTTTGCTTAATGTGCATTACAAGTGATGTACTGCCTCCCCAGTAAGTCCCACATTTAAATTTAAAACATGTGCTCTTACTGTCGTGGTTTGCTGCCACTATGTTTGAAAAGCAGCCACTAACTAATATGTACATTTCTATTCAGTTGTCAAGGTTTAACTTGTCATTATATTCCATATAATTCTCTACTCATTTTTTAAAATCAATATGTAACACATAATGCTCTGCTGTCGTGTTTAAGTTCCATTCATTTTTTACTCTGTAATCAACACCTTACAGCAGCATATCATGCTGTCACTGTTTTTCGTATCGTATATCCACAAGGTTTAGACGCCTCAATAAACAAGTTCAACCTGTGCTTTCATAGCCCAGGCTGCTAATCCTAAACAAGACACAGCCATAAGGAAATAATTTGGACATGTTTATTGTCGGGTATAACTGTTAAGTACTTTAAGGAAACTTGAGTTTAAGGATTTTGTCATTGTGTCATAGGAGACATCCTTCTGTTGATGTAGCAAATCATCTGCATAATATTACCACAAGCTCAGAATTTAAGGTTCACCAACAATTTACCACTTACAATACAACACAAAACAATGTGTGGGTGTGCTTTGTAAGCGTAGTAGTAAAAACAGCCTGCGTCAACTAGGCCTCTCTCGGGTCTCATCTAACAGACGTGACGTGACGCTCCACAGGCTCCATCTTCCCACTCACAGCTCAGTTGAGCACAGATCTGGTGCTTTGTCAGTGAGGAAACGCTTCTGTCGGGTTACATTCACTGGCGTCATCTAATCATCAGGAAACTTTGAATGTGTCTTTGGGGTGATGGGCATCAAATATTAATTGCAGCCTGCACAGTGTACATGTTCTTTATGCTGCCCACATTTAAAAATGTGACATGGACACATAACTGTATTATTCACTAATAAACATTTTATGCCTCATTTTTCCTGATTGGAAATTTAAAAGTTGGATATTTTAAAGATAGAGCATAACCAGTTTGTTTTGTCTTTTAAAGCACCTGTTTCCTAATGGGTCCTCTAAAGCAACTGAAGCGCATGTTTGAGCCAACAAGACTTATAGCGACCGTCGTTATGTTGGTAAGAATATTATCACTGATTGAACCTTTTTTTTGTTTTTCACTGAAATAACTTTTCTTTCAAAATAACATTCTTGAGTTCTTTTTATGCGCTCTTACAAGGTTTTTAGGGTTAAGGTCGGCTATGTTTTTACGTTTAACAATAGACAGGCCTGACGACATTTTTTTAAGAACTAGTGCAGACTTTGTAAGCCTTGCTGCTTTGGCTTATTTTGCAAACATATAAAACATTAACATCTCTTATGTCCTCTTCCCCACAGCTTTGTCTCATTTTAACACTCTGTGCAGCGTTTTGGGTAAGTTGACAACAAGCTAAACAGTCTTGATTATTTTTTTACATTTGTGTATTTACAAAAATTAAAATACATGTTTATTTTTTACAGTGGGAAAAAAACATACTGGCCTTCCTTTTTTGTATTCTTCAGTTTCTGGCGTTGACATGGTAAGTGTTTAGGTCTGAGTACAGAATTCAGTACTTTCAGCTTAATGGCAAAGACTACTTCCTGACTAGGCAACACACTGTAGCCTATAGAGCCGTCTAACGTCTTGGAATTTAGGCATCCCGAATGTCCGCTATTTAGCTATATTTTGCTATTTGTGTAGCTAAAGTGGTAGTAATTTTTAGATTACAGTTTAAAACTGCTAACTCGACAAGAGAATTCACGCCCTTTTCTTTTCCCTATGACACAACTGCGCGTAGCTGCAAAAAACGACAGAAAGCGCGAATACTCCTGAAGCATGCACATAGCGATTTATCAACGCTGGAAAACTTAACAACTTAATTTTTATTTATCATTTCTTAAATGACTTGTCAAATATCGGCCCAAGTCTAAGATGAAGCCGTACTAGCGTTTATGCTGGCATCAGAGTGGTAGTGTTTTCGGAGCTAGCAAAGCTAGGCTAAGCTATCCTGTGTGTGACGCGATGAAAAATCAGAGTGAATGCTTTGATTGATTGGTAGGGCGGTAAAGAGGATGAAAGTAGTCAGTCGATGGAGAAAAGCAAGAGACGTGTGCTGTAACACACGTCCTGTTTCATAAATATATTGCTGTAGGCCAGGGGTAGGGAACCTATGGCTCTAGAGCCAGATGTGGCTCTTTTGATGACTGCATCTGGCTCTCAGATAAATCTTAGCTGACATTGCTTAACACAATAAGTAATTAATAATTCTGCTGGTCTGCGATGAGGTGGCGACTTGTCCAGGGTTTACCCCCGCCTTCCGCCCGATTGTAGCTGAGATAGGCACCAGCGCCCCCCGCCACCACAAAGGGAATAAGCGGTAGAAATGGATGGATGGATGGATAATTCAGCTGGTAATCACAGTGATAAAAAAAAAAAAAATATTCAAAATATAAAACATTCTCATGCATTTTAATTCATCCATCCATTCCTACCGCACCTGTTCAAGAAGTCGCATTATTGGTAAGAAGGATTTTATTTATTATTGGTTAGCTTCAGATATAATAGGAGACTTAATGTACTCTAAAAATATTGTTCTTAATTAAAAATATATTTATTTGTATTCAGTGTTAAAAAATATGATATGGCTCTCACGGAAATACATTTTAAAATCTTTGGCATTCATGGCTCTCTCAGCCAAAAAGGTTCCCGACCCCTGCCGTAGGCCTTGCGATGAGGTGGCGACTTGTCCAGGGTGTACCCAGCCTTTTGCCCGAATGCTGTTGAGATAGGCTCCAGCACCCCCCACAACCCTAAAAGGGACAAGCGGTAGAAAATAGATGGATGGATGGATACGAGTAGGTATTATGTCTCATGGTTTAATCATGATTTAAAATGCTAAACCAAGGGTCTGCAACCTTTACTATCAAGAGACATTTTGCCACCTTTTCCACTAAAGAAAAATAGTTAAGAGCCGCAAATCGTAACACAGCTTATAAAATTTAAAAGTTTCCTTTTTTTGTGTTTTATATTACAAATAATCAATCTGTACATGTGAATTTGAATTATTTTTCCTTTTCTTGCTCTTTTTTTTTTGGGCATATATAGTGGGGCAAAGAAGTATTTAGTCAGCAAGTTTTCCCACTTAAAATGATGACAGAGATCTGTAATTTTCATCATAGGTACACTTCAACTGTGAGAGACAGAATGTGAAAAATAATCCAGGAATTCACATTGTAGGAATTTTTAGGAATTTATTTGTAAATTATGGTGGAAAATAAGTATTTGGTCAACCATTCAAAGCTGTCACTGATGGAAGGAGGTTTTGGCTCAAAATCTCACGATACATGGCTCCATTCATTCTTTCCTTAACACAGATCAATTTTCCTGTACCTTTAGCAGAAAAACAGCCCCAAAGCATGATGTTTCCACCCCCATGCTTCACAGTAGGTGTGGTGTTCTTGGGATTCAACTCAGTATTCTTCTTCCTCCAAACACGACGAGTTGAGTTCATACGAAAAAGTTCTATTTTGGCTTCATCTGACCACATGACATTCTCCAATCCTCTGCTGTATCATCCATGTGCTCTGTGGCAAACTTCAGACGGGCCTGGACATTCACTAGCTTAAGCAGGGGGACACGTCTGGCACTGCAGGATTTGATTCCCTGTCGGCGTAGTGTGTTACTGATGGGAATCTTCGTTACTTTGGTCCTAGCTCTCTGCAGGTCATTCACCAGGTCCCCCCGTGTGGTTTTGGGATTTTTGCTCACCATTCATCATGATAATTTTGACCCCACGGGATGAGATCTTGCATGGAGCGCCAGATCGAGGGAGATAATTAGTGGATAATTGCTCCCACAGTTGATTTTTTCACACCAAGCTGCTTGCCTATTGTAGATCCACTCTTCCCAGTCTGGTGCAGGTCTACAATTCTTTTCCTGGTGTCCTTTGACAGCTCTTTGGTCTTGGCCATAGTGGAGTTTGGAGTCTGACTGTTTGAAGCTGTGGACAGGTGTTTTTATACAGATAATGAGTTCAAACAAGTGCCATTAATACAGGTAACGAGTGGAGGACAGAAGAGCTTCTTAAAGAAGAAGTTACAGGTCTGTGAGAGCCAGAGAAATTCGTTGTTTTGAAGTTACCAAATACTTATTTTCCACCATAATTTACAAATAAATTCTTTAAAATTCCTACGATGTAAATTCCTGGATTTTTTTTTCACATTCCGTCTCTCACAGTTGAAGTGTACCTATGATGAAAATTACAGACCTCTGTCATCACTTTAAGTGGGAAAACTTGCACAATCGGTGGCTGACTAAATACTTTTTTGCTCCACTGTATTTATTGTTAGCTTACCCAAGGAATTGCACACACAGGGCACACACAGGCTTACGGTTTCTTTTACTTGCCTTCCTTGCACCTCAGCACTCAGCCTTTGCACATTTACAGCCTCAAAGACCGTCAAATAATTTTACAACTCTTTTCAAAATGCAAACTTTTCTTACTCCGGCGTTAATAAAAATCTGATGGAGCCACAACAAGCAGGTAGAAGAACCAAACGTGGCTCCAGAGCCGTGGGTTGCAGCCCTCCTGTATAACTAAAGCCACTAACATGTTGTAGATCTAGTACTGTATGGCCAAAGTTGACTACAAAACACTGTGAAGTGTTGTAGCAATAGGAATATTATACAGTGAAGTTACTTGAAAGGAGGGTCTGGCCGATAGTCGAACCTCAGATTCAAGAGGAGCAATGTGGATTCCTTCCTGGTCGTGGAACAACTGACCAGCTCTTTAATTTTGCGGGAATCCTGGATAAGGCCTGGGAGTATGCCTATCCAGTCTACATGTGCTTTGTGGATTTGGAGAAGTTGATGACCGGGTTCTCCGGGAGATTCTGTGGGAGGTGCTTAGGAAGTACGGGGTGAGATGGATCCTGCTGAAGGCCATCCAATCTCTGTCCAACCAGAGCAAGAGTTGTGTCCGTGTGCTTGGATGTAAGTCGGATCCGTTTCCAGTGGGGGTTGGTCTCCGCCAGCGCTGTGCTCTGTCACCTATCCTGTTTGTGATTTTCATGGACAGGATTTCTAGGCAGAGTTGTGACCATGGGGGAGAGGGTATACATCTCGGGGGGCTAAAGGTTGCGTCACTGCTGTTTGCAGATGATGTGGTCCTGATGGCACCATCTGTTTATGACCTTCAGCTCTCACTGGATCGGTTCGCAGCTCAGTGTTCAGCGGCTGGCATGAGGATCAGCATCTACAAATCTGAGGCAATGGTTCTCAGCAGGAAACCGGTGGTTTGTACAGTCCAGGTAGAAAACGAGAGTCTGTCACAGGTGGAGGGGTTTAAGTGTCTCGGCGTCTTGTTCTTGAGTGAGGGAAAGATGGAGAGGGAATTCAGCCGGAGAATCGGAGCTGCTGGGGCAGTATTGCAGCCTCGCTGCTGCACTGTTGTGTCAAAACGAGAGCTGAGCCAGAAGGCAAAGCTCTCGGTCTACTGAGCTATCTACATTCCTACTCTCATGAAGTGTGGGTCAAGCGGATAAAAGCGGCCAAAATGAGTTTCCTCAGAAGGGTGGCTGGCATCTCCCTTAGAGATAGGGTGAGAAGTTCAGTCACCCGGTAGAGACTCGAAGTAGAGCCGCTGCTCCTTCGCTTGGAAAGGAGCCCGCTTAGGTGGTTTGGGCATCTCGTGCAGATGCCTCATGAGCGTCTCCCTAGGGAGGTCCTCGTTGTACATCCTGCTGGAAGGAGACCCTGGAGCAGGCCAATGACCAGATGAGGGGGCAGTGGCAGTCTTGCTGCAGTGTTAGACCTATTCTGTCAGCGAAGAAGGAATGAAGAAGTGTTGGAGGAGCTGTTCTCGCAAATGTGTGTCGCGCTTTTGCCTGTTAGCTACACAGTGCTAGTTTTGTGAAAACAAATCAAAGGCTGACTTGTGCACGGTCATTCTGCCTCCTTCATATAGTCTCCGGTGTTACAGTGTAATAATGAATGTAATGGCATGTAATCAAAAGATTCATGTTATAATAAAACAAACTTGTAGAAGATACTATGTATACAATATCACATCTATGACTTTACTAAGTGATTCTCAAATTCAGAGGTCTGCAACCTGTGATTCTGGAGTCACATGTGGCTCTTCTGCTTTCTTGTTGTGGTTCCCTCAGATTTTTTTTTAACTCCAAAGTGAGAAAAATAAGCATTTTTAAAAAGAGTTCTATAATTTTCAACTGCTTGTGAGGCCGTAAATGCTTACAGGCTGAGATACGAATCGCAAGGAAGGCAAGTAAAAAGAGACTGGAAGCCTGTGTCTTCAGTTCAGCTTCTCGAGTATGCAACCCCTTGGGTAGACTAACCATGAATATTTGCAAAAAACAAAACAAAATTGTATAATTTTACATTGACAGATTGTTTTTTTTGTAAAATAAAAAAGTTGAAAACTTGTAAACGTTTACAAGCTGCTACGTTTTGCTGCTTCATACTATATTTCTTTAGTGGAAGAGAAGGCAAAATTTGTTTTGATAGTAAAGGTTGCAGACCCTGTAGTAGTCAAGCAAAATATTTGAGTTTTTACAATTACAATATTTGTTATCAAATATACCCATCATATCTCATGTATTCATTATTGTTTGACCTCACTGGGATTCCTGTGAAATTGCATCTGCATGCAGAGTCAACTAATTAAAACTTCCCATTTTTAGAAGTGTAATGAATCAAGATATAACAACTGAACAGCACAGTTAGTATCAGCTCACTGTTAAATGTTAAATATAAAAACATATATTTTACAATATTATTAAACAAATGAACATTTACTAAAACATGAACAGTCCTGAAGATTGGTACAGTTGTAGACATCAATTTCCAGTTACTGGTAATTGGTTCAAATGTTAAAGGTACCCATCCCTATAAATGTAACTGTACTGAATCAGAATAAAATGAAGTCCTGTTTCTTAGAGGAAACTTTGTTTCTTAACCAATTTTGAGAGTCATGTGACTTAATTTGATTTCATTGCTTGTGCTTCTCCACTATTTCGTAGTATGTCAGTAAACTGTTTTACATCGTCAGTATGCTTAACATCTAGCTTATATTTTATCTGATCCAGATATACAGCAATATTCAACACTATAGTGGAAGTAAAATAATTTCCTGTAGTTGGGCAAGAAAGTTGGGGGGAAATGTTTGTTTAAGCCTTGTCTGATTGGTTGCCAGGTAGGTCAGCTTTGTTTTGGCCGGTCCTAGCAGGTAAATGACAGATGGGTTCTATCTAATTGTTCTGTTTTTAGACCGGACAAAAACAGTACCAGCCTCTGTACTCCTCCATTATCACTGTTACAAACATTTCACCTCAACAATTGCGTGGGAATGTGTATCTTTAACTGGTTCATTGACATTTAACACTCAACTTATTTCATGTATGTTGCCTCACCTATAACGGAGTAGCACGGTCATGATTAAGTCCCATCTATTCTAGGGCTGCAACGATGAATTGATCAACTAAATTCTAAAATGATTCACTTAATATTCTGGTGCTTTGAGTAATCATTTAATGATTGTAACTAATAGAAAATAAAAAAAGCCAAACCGCATGGAGTATTCAGAATTTAAACACATCGACATAGTTTTGAAAACAAAGAATGAAGGTCATGTTGAACTGAAATATTGTTTATTTAAACAATTTTCCCTGAAGTACGCACTAAGGCTATAAAATGTTTTATCCAATTACTCGATTTATTGAGCAAACTAATCAATAGATTACTCAACTGAGCAAGCTAATCTATAGATTAAGTGATTAAGAAAATGATCGATAGCTGCAGGCCTAATCTGTAACAATGATCCGACTTTTTATTTCCAACAAGGATGAGCACAATCCATTTCAGACATTGGTAGACCTCAGATTTGTTCATATGTCAAATGTATTGGTCGCATATAAAATAATGGAACTTAAATGGGTGTTTATGTTGATTTCCAAGTTTTATGGTTTTAAGGAAATATGAGTTTACAGTTTCCATGGTATTGCAAATAATTTTGAAGGCTCTCAGTTTTCGCATATTACACATATAATACTATTTTATTCAAACATTTAAGCAAAAATTAATCTATATAAGTAACTGATTGTTTATAAACCTGTTCATAAACATGTTGATAAACGTCCATCCTCAGTCGGTATAGTTTTAGCTACTACTAAATCACTAATTCTCGCCTCCATGGCGACAAATAAACTACGGTTTTTGCAACTCTCATCCCTGCAAGACGATAGCTAAACATGCTTCACAACACACTGTAGAAGGATACAATAGCTAACCACTAGCAGCAAGTTAGCGCTCCTGAATGTAAACAAATACAATAGGAGAATCTACACAGACATCAAATGTAACGATACCAAGTACAAGAGCGTGTATAGTCGATACTACAATGATTACGTCAATATTTTTTTTATTGTCACAAAATCTTTTGTCTTTTACTGTTCATAACCAAATTAAATATGTCCCAGAACACAGGAGAACTTAAACCAATGCATGATCCTGTAACTACTTGGTATTGGATTAATAACAAAATGTGTAGTATAACCCAGAAGGTATGTAAAGTGTCAAACAACAGAAGATTAAGTGATTATTAAATTTTAACAGAAATGTAGCTAGAACATGTGAAAAGAGAAAGTAAGCAGATATTAACAGTAAGTGAACAAGTAGATAAATAATCAACTTTCTACTGATTGTCTCTCATAATTTTGATAAAATAATAAAACCAGAAAAAACACAATAGGTTACTGCGTACGTCAACATCCTATCAGGAGCTTTTGTTTGCTTACTTACTACTAAAAGAGAAATCGTCTGTTAGGTTTACTATCTAATTTAATGGCAAAATTCTTATTTGATTGCAATAAGAAATGTACGTTAAATGTATCATAAGTTTTTCTGTTAAAATAAAGCCAATAATGAAAAGTAACAAAATACATTTTTGTAGCGGTACCTAAGTAATTTAGAGTATAATGAGGCATGACTATTAATACTTTGACTACTTGGGGGTCATTAGGGTTAAGGTCCTCCATAGCCGTCGACAAAAAAGCCTTGGTGTTCTGAATTTGAGCATGTCTTTGCTTGCATAGTTCTTAATAAGCATATTTGCACAATGTGCGACAAAGGATGTCAGTGAAATCCCCTGGGCAACTCGGAGAATAATAAAGAAAGGAGTGTTTCGGTATGACTGCCAGCGTCGTTGCGACCCACTATTGCACCTACGTAAGAAACATTCACTTCCGCTTGTGCCTGCGTTCCCAGAGCCGTCACCACGGCAACCACAAGTCACACATCCCAAGCTCATTCCTAACAGATTCTGGGTTAGAGAACACTCCCACGCAAGAGCCCAGCTGTCTGATTGAAGGTGGTTTTCCAAAAAGATGTCGGCACTGACCCACACACTGGGGTGGGCAAAGTTCAGACCTCAGGCTGAAATCTAAGACAGGATCACATGACACTAGACACTGTGCGTGTGCGTGTGCGTGTGCGTGTGTGTGCGTGTGTGCGTGTGTGTTTGTGTTTGTGTGTGTGTGTGTGTGTGTGTGTTTGTGTGTTTGTGTGTGTGTGTGTGTGTGTGTGTGTGTGTGTGTGTGTGTGTGTGTGTGTGTGTGTGTGTGTGTGTGTGTGTGTGTGTGTGTGTGTGTGTGTGTGTGTGTGTGTGGTCTCTGCTGTTGAACAAATTAGATACCTCGGAAGGAGTTCATACTTTGGCCTATTTCCTATATATGGTTAGTTAAGATGCTGACAATGGCATAGGCTTGTAAAAATCAATTTTGTAATTTTAGTCAATGCCTAATGTGACAAGTTTCTTGTTAACTGACGATACACAATAACGCTGATCTACTGTTAATCATTCAACTACTGCAGATTCCTTTCATATTTCAGGTCTATTAGCTCTTTAATTGGGGAGCTCTCTAAGCTAGCCCTTAAACTACTTTCTACACTCCAAGCTACCATGGCTTAATGTGTTAAGTCTTTGTTTTGAAATCTGTCTTTAATCATCAGCACAAAGATTAGTGTGTAGTTAACTCGCGATTATGTTGCATTTAATCCCTTGTTGCATCAAAGCCCCTGTGGGTCATTTAGAACTACTTCATTTTTTTTAAGTTGTTTGTTTTTTTTTCTTGTTTAACCTATTCTATATTACACACATGACAAGCAGCTTTATAACATGGAAGTTAACAATTAAGAGAGAGAATGTGTGTACTTTGATGTACAAGACATTTATTATGTTGTGAACTATGTCCTACATTTAATGGTCATTGCTTTCAGTGTTTTTATTTGCAGCGGTGTATTTTAGATTTTTTGGGTGTTTTTTTGTAATTGATTGGTGTATTTTTGATGACATTCTGCCCACGTTGACAAGGCATATCCGATCTCTCTGTTTATTGTACTGTCATATTTGTAATTTTTTTGGTAATAGTTTATTTTGAACATTCATGCAGTTACAATATGGTGCATCATGTAGTTCCAATTTGTCATTGCAACATGTCCGAAAAGTAGTAGGAAAGAGCAGATCTTATTTCATCCTACCCCTTTCCTGTATCATGGCAATTGCTACCACATTTTTTTGTTCACTTCCTGTTCTCATTCTCTAACACAAACAAATACAGAAATTATAAATAAATAATAAAGTTCTCGTGAATATATAGTTGTAAATTGCAATTCATATAATGCGATACACAAAATGATCACCTTATTTGACCAGGTACACAGAGTTGATCAGGATTGTACTTCTTTGTACTTTGTAAACAGTTTAGTAAACTAAATCCTATTAGTGCATTGTTAAACTTATTTGCTTAATCCATTGCATATTTTAGTTCCTCATGTTGATATGCTAAAAGTTTTAACTGTTGTACGTGCCTCCAAATGTTTTAATAATTTTTTTTCCCCAAGTTTATCTTTTGTTTTATAGAAGAAATGTTAAACATATTTGGCTAGCAGGATATACTTTTTTGTGCACAATTGTAACTCTTTGTAACTGCACCAAATCATTGAATTGCAATATGTTTTATTCAAAATATAGTGTTTGAGTGTTCTTTGAAACCAACACTTTGTAATTATTTTTCATATTTCTACGCAGTGACTCAAAGAATTGTAGTAGAGCAACAAAATAATATTTATAGTAGAGATTATGGAATGATTTTTGGTCCAGAACATATTTTGCTTTGTTCATGATTGACAAATGTATTTCCATCTTAGATTGTAAACATTTTTATTTGAGATTTCCAGATCATTTTATCATTTGTTATTACACTAAAAACATATTTATTTTACCCTGTCAATCTGTTGGAGTTTTTGAGTTACTGAATAGTGTAATTTTATCTTTACTGAGATTCGAGATTGTCCGTCAATCCATCGCTCTGTTATTTTTTTTCTGTAATTACTTGTATTAGCCTCCATGTGCTCTCTCCTGAGTAAAATGTGGTCAAATCATCTGTTAATAGTACTAACCTTAAGTTATTTGCAACTTAAAATGTAATTTGTTTAGCGATTCAACTTTACATGCCATTTATTTGGCGATTCAACAATTTTGGTCCCAGTATTAAACCCTGGGTACACCGCAATATATATTCATCAACATATATTTAGAACTGTTGACATGTGTTTTCGTAACTTCAAGTATTCATAATGTCTTTTTAAGCACCTGATAGGCTGGAATCGGATTTCCCAACATCAAATTCCATGTGTTTTCTGCCTTTTTGCACTACCATTGCCCATATTCAAATAGTGCCACCTAGCAGCAAAACAATCTCAATTGCCTCTTGAACCATGTGGTGCACAGTAAACCTGAATTGCAGTCACTTGCCCTTATTGTGGTATCTTTCATTGTCAACACCGTTACTTAAACATGTTGTTCTTTGTCTTTCAGGTACAGCATCTCTTACATTCCTTTTGCCAGGTAAGACATTGTTTGTGGGTCTAATCTAAAAACATACACTTTTTACTTAATCGTTGGCTGCTATCAAAGTCAAAACTGTTGCATCTCCCATGTTTTTATTCTAAATCTCTGAGCCATAGAACCAGTGGGAAAACAACATGTTTTTATTTACTTCTAAAAATGTCTGTTTGTGTTCCCCATTTGGCTGTAATCCTCCTCCTCCCCCTCCCACCGCCACTCAGTCCAACAAATGGCTGCTTGTTGTTTCGCACTCTGTGACGTCATTTGCTTTATCCATACTATCAACATAAAATCCTTTTCACACAATAAAGCTCTGTCGGCCTCACTTACTACTTCTCATGTGATAGGCCCCCATCACTGTGATTAGTTTATCTTGAGAAGGTAAGATTTTGAATTATATTTAGACACAAATACTCAAAATTATCCTTCATTCTCAATCTCATAATTTCATAAATCTGCCTTGCGCATGGTAGTTACATTCTTTTAAAGCATTCTGCCACTAAACGCTAGCTACTATCACTCAGTTCACCTGTCACATTCCTCCTTGTGGTAAACCTCCGAGGCAAGCATGAGGTGCAATGTTGTTTTGCCAATCCAGATGTGAGCAGGATTATGTTTCGTTTTGGAAAGAAGACCTCCCCAACAAAGCGTGTGTGTTTTGGTGACCCTTTAATCCATCCTAACAGCTGAGAAACCTGCTATAACCTCCCCGTGGTTCCCCTTCCCCCAACCCAAACGCTGACAACAAAACAAAGACCGTCTCGCTCGCATGCAGCCACTGCCAGAAACCAAATTCCTGAGGACAAAAGTTTGACGGCTTTACTATGGTCTTGCTGTTGGTATTCTGATTGATACTCAAATATAGACTTAAATACGTTAATTTTTCCTGCTTTAAACCATGTTTAATTATTTGTGAGGTTAATACTACAATTATCCACAGCTATATATTTGCATTTGTTGCTCAAACTGTGAATTGAGGACAGACACAACACCACATGGCAGGTGGATTTGATCCTTTAATGTATTTTACTCCGCTGCCTGCTCCTAAACTCCCTCACCTAATTACTGAGGTAATAAAGTATGTGTACTTCCCACAGTGCTTGGAGGCTATGGTTGCTCTACATTTTCATAAGAAATAAGGCAGTTCTCAGAGGTGCATTATTTAGTCATCAAGCTGTGAGGTGATGCAAAAAATAGCATCAAGAGAAAAAAAAACCCTCAGGCCGTCAGGATGCTGGTATGCACAGCCAAAGTCTCCATTCTTGCACATTGACCTCCCCTCCCCCTAGCCAATGATTCCCCACACCCCCATTCTCCTTTTAACCTTGACGGGCTTCACACCTCCTCCACTGAAATGTAACGGTGGCTACAGCCAAAGTCTGCATAGCAACACACTCATGGCAAGACCACAAAATGAGGGAAAAGGAGATGGCAATGATGTGTGGTTGCCATGGTGATGACTCTTCTTGCATCATCGTTTAACAGAGAGAGCACCTGGTGGAAGGGAGCTCCACACCACGTCGAACACGTGGAGCTTCCCCGCCACAACACACTCTCTTATTCATGAGCAGCACCTACATGAATTAAAGCGACAGCGGTGAAAGTGCTTTTTTGTCACTTTCTATTTTGTGTGCATGACTGTGTTTTGTCTTCTGGCATGTATGTTCAGTCGTAACTGTAGCTCTTTATTTAAGAATTGACCATTTTGTCTTTCCCACCCCCAACAGGGATGCTGTGATGAAATGCTTCACAACCTGTCTGAGCTAGGATTCAGGAGTCCACAAACTCATGTGAAGACTGGTCCTAATATGCAACTGCCAGAACAGTAACTTTGTAAAATATTTTTTTTCTTTCATTTTCCTTTTTTTACTTTAGCTCCTTACATTATACATAATGACATCTTGCTTTCTGAAGGTCTACTAGATTATGCTGAATGGTTTTATACATGATATAAGTGCCTTTTATGTTTAATATATTGAAATATATATTGATACATCAGAGTGCAAAATAATGCACCAAATGCAATTTTACAAAATTGATGAATGATGTATTTATGTGCTTAACAGTCTGGCATGTTTCTTTTAAATTACATTTTGATCAGCACATGCACAAATATGAGCAAAAATAATTTCTTTCTCTGTCTTTAATATGAGCAGTTGATCTGTAAAGCTGTTACAGACTAGTTTTTAATATAATATAATTTCCCTTTGGCATTTAAGACACTGCTTCAGTGATTCTGCATGGGCATCTTTGATGTCCTTGAGCTTAACAGTGTAAAAAAAAAAGCACCATATGTCTAGTCTGTGTGTATGTGAGGGTACATTAGCCCCCTCCCCCAAGCTGGCAAATTACATTAAAATAGAGTATTTTAAAATTAGATTTCCTGCCAGACGCAACAATGACCCGGTTAATTATGCTTTCCTGAGCAATGTGGTTTTGGTGTGACCTAATAACCCAACATAGCTTCCAACTGGATCCCTGCATTGCTTCAGCATGATGGCTTCTAGCCTTTGAGGATGGAGTTGTCATGACAACCTCTTCTAGGGGATTCATTACCTCAGTCCACCCCCATCTGCGGTGCAGATGTTCATATTATGGTGATGAGAAGGTGTGAATATGCGTTTGTCTTACACTGTTTGTGACTTTAAAGCTATTATATTGCAGGAAGTCACAGTGCCCAGTTTCTTTCTTTGTACCAATGTGCTTTGTATTTTGCAAGCCCCCACATGGATTCATTAGGCCCTTGCAAAGTAGGATTATGGACAAAGTATCCCTTTTAGTACAACTTGTTCAAGTTACTTGTTAAATAACAAGCAAATCCCTCAGCACCATACCCTCTTTATGTAATCTGCCGGATCAAATAATGCTGTAGAAATAAAGGACGCCTGTTGTTTTTTTGTGATCAGTTTTCTTTTTGGATTAAAAGTTTGAGAACGCATCCTGACTTCAGCAATCTGCCAGTGTCCCAACTGTTTCCTGCAGCATTACGTTTGATGCAGAAGTCAGTGGGAAGCGGGATTACTCACGCACGCAAACAAAACACACACAATGCCAGCCTCCAAAAAATAAACACATGGTTTTTCTGCTAAAAATAAATATAAATAAAATGCAACTTTAACAGTGTTTTGGACATCAAATCTACACAAAAGTGTTATTGCCATAAATTCTAGTTAATGTTCATATAATGTGTAGTTGTTGCTCATTCCGGTTCATAAAGTGTCATTTATTCACCAGTATTGTAAATGACTCCTGCATTTAACGAGAGGTTTTCGCCAATATGCCCAGTTGCTTCAGTCCAAAATGTCTTGCAAATTGTAACGGAAAAAGCAGTTCTTAATAAAGGATGTGTACATTCAGATGGAGTATTGATTTCCTCAAGCTCCCACTTCAACCAACCATCGGTATCAAAAACAAAAGTGTCTATAGAAATCAATGTTGCAGTTCATACATTTATTTATAAATTGCGTTCTTTGTTCATAGGTTTGCTCGGTTGAAAGCACCACTATAGGCCATCGATGCGCATCAGTAAATTGACATTTCAGACGATTATTAACTGTAAAGTTCAAATCACTCATGCGTGTCCATATGTGACTGACGTGTGAGTTCAAGGACAGCCGGCGATATAGCACACACCATTTTTAATGCTTCACAAAGACCATTGGTACTGATTGAGGTTTTAGATTCATCCCTCCATCCATCCATTTTTTTTACCGCTTTTCCCTTTTAGGGTTGCGGGGGGTCGCTGGAGCCTTTATCAGCTGTGTTTTGAATTTTGCAGTTGTAATTCGCATCCTGGAACAGTATAGTGGGGTAGTGGTTAGCGTGTCTACCTTAAAGTCACGTGGTCTGGGCGAAAGGCTAATTAAGCTAATTGGATACTCTAATTCAGGTGTCTCCAACCAGTGGCTCGTGAGCTGGTTTTGAATAGCTCACTAAGTTTTCAAAGAATATTTGCTTGAATTAACCTTCAGTATTTTTACAACTGGTCAATTCAGACATGATGCCACTATTTAATGACAAATGACAACAAAATACAGGGTGATTCAAAAAGAATATGCCAAAATCAACATGCATTTATTCAGTTCTAAATCATTCTAATAAACTGAATCTGGTCATTTGATACAGGAGTTATCCATTTTTTATTCTGTCACAATTTCACAGTTGTGGTCGTTTATTTCCGCTCCTTTCAATTAGAGAAACACCGCATGTTTATTTACCCTCAAAATGGCGTAATAGATAAACGTTATCCGTATTTTAAAGACAAATATTAGATTTTTTTATTCTTTAATAATATCGTCTTGTCAGCTTTTTGTCATTACATGATGCCTTTATCTCTATTTTTTTTGTTTTTGTTTAAAGTTTTATATTTATTTATATTTATATGTACATGTAAATGCTGTATCGGGACAGATCCGTTAAGAGTTTGAGCAGAAATATGTTGTATAGGAATTAACTATACACAATAAAACAGTGGTCCCCAACCTTTTTTTAACCGCGGACCGGTCAACGCTTAATAATTTGTCCCGCGGCCCGGGGGGGGGGGGGGTCCTTTTTTTTTTTTTTTTTTTTTTTTTATTTTGTCATGAAAAAGGGATGTTTTTGTGGTTGGTGCACTAATTGTAAGTGTATATTGTGTTTTTTTTATGTTGATTTAATTAAAAAAAAAAAAAAAAATTTTTTTTTTTTTATAAAACTTTCTTCTGCGGCCTGGTACCAATCGGGCCACGGCCCGGTGGTTGGGGACCACTGCAATAAAACACTAACAAAATTATGTGTCACATGAATGATTTTTTTAAAGTAACACCTCTGTGACATGATGTAAAAAAAAAAACATGACGTTTACTTTTTATATCAAAATAAAACACAAAGTTTGGCTAATGAAAATGAAGTCTAATAAACAAGCTTTGTTCTTCAACATCTCCCTAGGGTTTTAGTACAACAGTTTGGCCAACAACAACAAAAAACCCAAAGTGATGCCCCTCACATCGAATACACAATCTTCACAGCCTTCGTTCAGTTCAAAGAGATGACAAAACATTTGAGCTAGTATTGATGTTATTCGAACACTGATACAATTTGCATTTAAAGGAGTGAAAATCCCAGTAAACAAAGTAAAGACTTTATAAACAACATTGTCTGCTGCAAAAATCAAATAGTTTTCTCCTCTGCTGTATACTTTTAGTCTGGGGACAAGTGCGTTTGTCTCCAATATTGTTCACACCTGTCGCCATCTAAACGCACACCGGGAAGCGAGGGAAATTGAGGTCAATCCCAGCGCTTGGCTCCGTTTAGTCCAAGGGGAAATCCCCGCGGGTGAGAAGCTCTGCCATCCGGGAGGAACTCAAAGTAAAGCCGCTGCTCCTTCACATCGAGAGGAGCCAGATGAGGTGGTTCGGGCATCTGGTCAGGATGCCACCCGAACGCCTCCCTAGGGAGGTGTTTAGGGCACGTCCAACCGGTAGGAGGCCACGGGGAAGACCCAGGACACGTTGGGAAGACTATGTCTCCCGGCTGGCCCGGGAACGCCTCGGGATCCCCCGGGAAGAGCTAGACGAAGTGGCTGGGGAGAGGGAAGTCTGGGTTTCCCTGCTTAGGCTGTTGCCCCCGCGACCCGACCTCGGATAAGCGGAAGATGATGGATGATGGATGGATGGATGGATGGAAATCCCCGCAGCAAAGTCCGTGTAGCTTGTCCGCCATGATTATCAAGCCAAACATCGATAGTGCGCACGCGCACCTGATTTCGTGTTGCCAAAAATGACGTTTTTCGTTAATTAAAACATTAGACTGTATTACAAACCGCCGGGAGTTTTATCGCAAATTATCATTATAACATTAACTTTTTCATCCCTAGTCCATTAACAAGTAAAAAGTCAAAGGCAGTCATGGCATGTTCTTGCCGTAAATATTGGTCAATTTTTTGGCCATTATGGCGAAAGACCAGGGCGGTTGCGGCAGTTGCCGAGGTTAATTTAAGCCCTGGTTTTGGTTTTAATGACGTTCGATTTTTTTTTCACATATAATATACTTGATTAACAATGGTCTTATATGAAAAAGAACTTTGAAGTATGCAAAAAAAAAGATAAATTGGTGTCAATGTAGATCAGGGGTGCCCACACTTTTTCTGCAGGCGAGCTACTTTTCAATTGACCAACTCGAGGGGATCTACCTCATTCATATATATCATTTATTTATTTATGAAAGAGACATTTTTGTAAACAAGTTAAATGTGTTTAATGATAATACAAGCATGTGTAACACATATAGATGTCTTTCTTTCACGAAGACAAGAATATAAGTTGGTGTATTACCTGATTCTGATGACTTGCATTGATTGGAATCAGACAGTAATGATGATAATGCCCACATTTTCAAATGGAGGAGAAAAAAAGTTGTCCTTTCTGTACAATACCACATGAAAGTGGTTGTTTTTTGGCATCTAATTCATCCAGCTTCCATACACTTTACAAGAAAAACATTGGCGGCAAATTCCGTAGCTTGCTTGATTGACATTCACGGCACCCGAGGGTCTTGTGAGATGACGCTGGCTGCTGCCAGTTCATTATTATGAAAAAATGACAGAGAGGAAGGCGAGAAACACTTTTTATTTCAACAGACTTTCGCGCCGTCCCTTCCGTCAAAACTCTAAAGGCCGACTGCACATTTCCTATCTTCACAATTAAAGCCCTGCTTCATGCTGCCTGCGCTAACAAAATAAGAGTCTCTGGAAGCTGGCGTGCACAAGTGATGTGCACACCAGCTTTCTGAGGGTTCGCTTGTGCACGCCAGTTTTCCGAGACTCTGTATTTATAAAAAATAAAAATAGAGATAAAGGCATCATGTAATGACAAAAAGCTGACAAGACGATATTATTAAAGAATAAAAAAATCTAATATTTGTCTTTAAAATACGGATAACGTTTATCTGTTACGCCATTTTGAGGGTAGATAAACATGCGGTGTTTCTCTAATTGAATGGCGCGGAAAGAATTAAACGACCACAACTGTGAAATTGTGACAGATTAAAAAATGGATAACTCCTGTATCAAATGACCAGATTCAGTTTATTAGAATGATTTAGAACTGAATAAATGCATGTTGATTTTGGCATATTCTTTTTGAATCACCCTGTATTTTGTTGTCATTTGTCATTAAATAGTGGCATCATGTCTGAATTGACCAGTTGTAATAATGATCTTGCAGCAGCCAGCGTCATCTCACAAGACCCTCCGGTACCGTGAATGTCAATCAAGCAAGCTACGGAATTTGCCGCCAATGTTTTTCTTGTAAAATGTATGGAAGCTGGATGAATTAGATGCCAAAAAACAACCACTTTCATGTGGTATTGTACAGAAAGGACAACTTTTTTTCTCCTCCATTTGAAAATGTGGGCATTATCATCATTACTGTCTGATTCCAATCAATGCAAGTCTTGGTGAAGATTGATGATCACTAATTTTTAGGTCTATTTTTTTTAAAAGCCTGGCTCGAGATCGACTGACACATCCCCCGCGGTCGACTGGTAGCTCGCGATCGACGTAATGGGCACCCCTGATGTAGATGCACTGAAGGACTGTTTCTAAAACGCCCATAAAAAGTTCTATATGTTTGCTGCAGGTTTGAAAACACAGCAAAACGCCACAGACAGGAGCATGATGATGTGCACTATATGAGAGTGGTTTTGTGTTGATGGCCCGTATAGCACACGCAAAATCCTCATTTAAATAAGGCGGTATGCACCACTTTTCAATTGCACACACAGTCTTAGTAAATTGTATGCCACACGTCCACTAAAATGCTTTTTTATATACTGCTCACGATGTTTGCTGTGTGGTATTTGCGTCTGATTAAATCAGGCCCTAAATGCATAAAAATAGTTTAAATAAACAATTACCTTTCCTGCCTGCCATAACATATTTATTTTCTCATAAATGCACATAACCAATATTTAAATTGCACTTTTAACTTCAGCACATTACTAAAAATAAAAATCTCCCCTGTCCACCGTCACACAAATTAAGGCACCCACACACCACCGTTCTAATGTGAGTGAACTTTTAAATTCTAAGTACTCCACGTGGTCTAGATTTTATACATTTTTATTAGTCACGCTCATTCAACGAATAATGAAGCAACAGAATATTAATCAAAGCTTATTCCTAATTGGATAAATCGTCCGCAGTCCCAACTGAAATACAGTGCAATACATAATGTGAGTTGTGGATAGCAATATTTTACTAATGTTCTTGCAAAACAAGCTTGTGACCTTTGTGTTGAAATAAACTATGGCCATAAACATTACCACAGAATGGGCAGCTCGGTGGAACAGGGGTTAGTGCATGTGCCTCAGAATATGAAGGTCCTGAGTAGTCCTGAGTTCAATCCCAGGCTCGGGATCTTTCTGTGTGGAGTTTGCATGTTCTCCACGTGACTGCGTGGGTTCCCTCCCCCCTCCGGGTACTCCGGCTTCCTCCCGCCTCCAAAGACATGCACCTGGGGATAAGTTGATTGGCAACATTAAATTGGCCCTAGTGTGTGAATGTGAGTGTGAATGTTGTTTGTCTTTCTGTGTCGGCACTGCGATGAGGTGGCGACTTGTCCAAGGTGTACGCCGCCTTCTGCCCGAATGCAGCTCAGCTAGGCTCCAACACCTCCCACGACCCCAAAAGGGACAAGTGGTAGAAAATGGATGCATGCAGTTCATGGAGGGACACTACAGAGGAAGCCACTGCTGTCTAAGAGCAAAACTGCAGCACATTTGGAGTTTGCTAAAGAGCAAACTTCCACAGCACTACTGGCAAAATATTCTGTGGACAAACGAAACCAAAATTGAGTTGTTTGGAAGAAACACGCACCTGTGTGTGGAGAAAATGAATCAAAACTTCCTCCCCACGGTTTGGGGTTGCCTTGCTGTCTCAGGGCCTGGACGGATTGCTGTCATCAACAGAAAAAATAATCTTGTAGGAAAACTTAAGACAGTCCGTCTGCCAACTGAAGCTCAACACAGATTGGGAGATGCAACAAGACAATGACCCAAAGCGTGAAAGTAAATCAACAGAATGGCTTCAACGGAAGAAAATACACCTCCTGGAGTGGCCCAGTCAGAGTCCTTACCTCAACCCAATTGAGATGCTGTGGCATGACCAAGAGTACAATTCACACAGTTGGTAGAGCGGCCGTGCCAGCAACTTGAGGGTTGCAGGTTCGATTCCCGCTTCCGCCATCCTAGTCACTGCCGTTGTGTCCTTGGGCAAGACAGTTTACCCACCTGCTCCCGGTGCCACCCACCCTGGTTTAAATGTAACTTAGATATTGGGTTTCACTATGTAAAACGCTTTGAGTCACCAGAGAAAAGCGCTATATAAATATAATTTACTTCACTTCCCACCAGACATCCCAAGCATATTGCCGTCAGTTGTGGATACCAATATTTCACCAATGTTCTAGCAAAAGAAGCTTGTAACCTTGGTGTTGAAGTAAGCTATGAAAATAAATGTTACAACAATGAGTAACTCTCAGAAGGAATATGTATTTTTGGATCATTCCTGTTTACAAAACCTTTAGTTCATTTTTGTTTCATTTGACATTACCAGGACAAAGTTAAGACCTTCTGGAGGAAAGTTCTGTGGTCAAATGCAACAAAAAGTGAGCTGTTTGTCCACAACACAAAGTAATATGTTTGGAGGAAAAAAAGTGAGGCCTTCAATTCCAGGAACACCATCCCTACCGTCAAACATTGTGGTGGTAGTATTATGCTCTGGGCCTGTTTTGCTGCCAATGAGACTGGTGCTTTACAGAAAGTAAATGGGACAATGAAGAAGAGGATTACGTCCAAATTCTTCAGGACAACCTAATATCATCGGCCCGGAAGTTGGGTCTTGGGCGCAGTTGGGCGTTCCAACAGGACAATGACCCCAAACGCACGTCAAAAGTGGTAAAGGAATGGCTAAATCAGACTAGAATTAAGGTTTTAGAATAGCCTTCCCAAAGTCCTGACCTAAACGTGTGGACAATACTTAAGGGAAAAGTCCATGTCAGAAAGCCAACACATTTAGCTGAACTGCACCAATTTTGTCGAGAGGAGTGGTCAAAAATTCAACCAGAAACTTGCCAAAAGCTTGTGGATGGCTACCAAAAGCGCCTTATTGCAGTGAAACTTGCCAAGGGACATGTAACCAAATATTAACATTGCTGTATGTTTACTTTTGACCCAGCCGATTTGGTCACATTTTCAGTAGACCCATAATAAATTCATAAAAGAAACAAACTTCATGAAGGTTTTTTGTGACCAACAAGTATGTGCTCCAATCACTCTATCACAAAAAAATCACAAGGCACACCACCAGCAGAAAACATACATTTTTTTTTAACTCAGCAGCGGATATTGACGATAAAAAAGTCAGTCTCGCAATTGTTGGATATGAATTCAAACCCTAGCCCAGTGTTTTTCAACATGTTTTGCGTTGAAAAAATGCAGAGGCACACCACCAGCAGAAATTATTTAAAATTGAAACTCACTTATCAGTAAAATGTGGTTGTCGCAATTGCAATTGTTGGATATGACCTTAAAGCAAGCATGCATCACTATAGCTCTTGTCTCAAAGTAGGTGTACTGTCACCACCTGTCACATCACATCATGACTTATTTTCACTTTTTTGCTGTTTTCCTGTGTGTAGTGTTTTACTTCTTGTCTTGCACTCTTATTTTGGTGGCTTTTTCAAACACTGTGCCGTGAGATACAGTCTGGTTTGCCGTGTGAGATACAGTCTGGTTTGCCGTGTGAGATTATGTAATTTCACCTATTTGGGTTACAAATGTTTTTTCGCAAACCAGTAATTTCAAATTAATTTCAAAATGGCCAAAAAACCTGGATAAGGTCTTTAAAGATTTCCGTCTGTCTTTTCATGATGAAAAGGTGTACAGACTTTTTGTGAGACATATGTTTTTGAGTGTACTAAAGCCCTTAAAAGCTTTTCAGTTGACCGTATTATAGCAATATTAGTAAATACAGGCTTACATTAGAGCACAGTTAACATAAATACAAATAAAATCATTATTAAAATGATCATGAATTATTTTATTTCTTTGTTATCTATAACACAAAGCTAAGATTTGGAAGGTTTTTTTTCAAATGTTAGCATTCACCTACATTGTTTTGGTTTGAGTATTTTTCATATAAAAATGGCCCTTGCAACCTTAAATTTTTATCTATGTGTCCCTCGTTGGAAAATGTTTGGACACATCTGCCCTAAGAAAAGGCATTTAATCTTAGGGATGGCTATGCAGCACGAAACTAAAACAGAACTGGCTACAAAGTAAACAAAAACAGAATGCTGGACGACAGCAAAGACTTAACTGTGGAGCAAAGACGGCGTTCACAATGTACATCCGAACATCAATCAATCAATCAATGTTTACTTATATAGCCCTAAATCACTAGTGTCTCAAAGGGCTGCACAAACCACCACGACATCCTCGGTAGGCCCACATAAGGGCAAGGAAAACTCACACCCAGTGGGACATCGGTGACAATAATGACCCAGTGGGACGTCGGTGACAATAATGACTATGAGAACCTTAGAGAGGAGGAAAGCAATGGATGTCGAGCGGGTCTAACATGATACTGTGAAAGTTCAATCCACAATGGATCCAACACAGTCGTTTCAATTAACAAATGTCCCCACAAAGAAGGATATCAACAACTGAATTCGTCTTGAATAGTGCTCAAGGAAGACATGGAACTGCTAAAGGAATATACCAACAAAACAGGAAAAGCCACCAAAATAGGAGCGTAAGACAAGAACTACAACACTACACACAGAAAAACGGCAAAAAAATCAAAATAAGTCACGGCGTGATGTGACAGGTCGTGACAGTACACCTACTTTAACACAAGAGCTATATTGATGCATGCTTGGTTATGGTTTAAAGTCCATCCATCCATCCATCCATCTTCTTCCGTCTATCCGAGGTTGGGTCGCGGGGGCAGCAGCCTAACTAGAGAAGCCCAGATTTTCCTCTCCCCAGCCACTTCGTCCAGCTCCTCCCGGGGGATCCCGAGACGTTCCCAAGCCAGCTGGGAGACATAGTCTTCCCAACGTGTCCTGGGTCTTCCCTGTGGCCTCCTACCGGTCGAACGTGCCCTAAACACCTCCCTATGGAGGCGTTCGGGGGGCATCCTGACCAGATGCCCGAACCACCTCATATGGCTCCTCTCGATGTTGAGGAGCAGCTGCTTTACTTTGCGCTCCTTCCAAATTACGGCTTCTCACCCTATCCCTAAGGGAGAGCCCTGCCACCCGGCGGAGGAAACTCACTTCGGCCTCTTGTACCCGTGACCTTGTCCTTTCTGTTATAACCCAAAGCTCTTGACCATAGGTGAGGATGGGAACATAGATCGACCGGTAAATTGAGAGCTTTGCCTCCCGGCTCAGATCTTCTTCACCACAACGGATCAATACAGCGGCCGCATTACTGAAGACGCCGCATCAATCTTCCTGTCGATATCACGATCCACTCTTGCCTCACTCGTGATTCTAGTACTTAAACTCCTCCACTTAGAGCAAGATCTCCTCCCCAACCCGGAAATGGCACTCCACCCTTTTCCGGGCGAGGACCATGGACTATGACTCATAGGTGCTGATTTCCATCCCAGTCGCTTCACACTCGGCTGCGAACCGATCCACTTGAGAGCTGAAGATCTTGGCCGGATGAAGCCATCAGGACCACATCACCTGCAAAAAGCAGAGACCTAGTCCTGCATCCACCGAACCAGATCCCATCAACGCTCTGACTGCGCCTAGAAATTCTGTCCATAAAAGTTATGAAAAGAATCGGTGACAAAGGACAGCCTTGGCGGGGTCCAACCCTCACTGGAAACAGGTCCGACTTCCGCCCTGGTTAAAAGTTTTTATTGACTGTTTGATTGATTGAAACTTTTATTAGTAGATTGCACAGTACAGTACATATTCAGTACAATTGACCACTAATTGGCAACACCCGAATAAGTTTTTCAACTTGTTTAAGTCGGGGTCCACGTTAATCAATTCATGGTAAACCTATTTCTTATTTTTTCTTTATTTAGCCAAACAGGCTTCACTACACACCGGTGTCAAAATGTAAACAAATGCCATTGGTGGCTCTACAGTACACCTAACATCCACTGTAATGTTATCAAGTACAGGCAAGTATTTAGTCGATACTACTATGATAACGTTGATATTTTTTAGCATCACAACATCCATCCATACATTTTCTACCGCCTGTCCCTTTTTGAGGTAGCGGGGAGCAATCTCAGCTGCATTCGGGCGGAAGGTGCGATACACCCTGTACAAGTCGCCACCTCATCACAGGGCCAACACAGATAGACAGACAACATTCACACACCAGGGCCAATTTTAGTGTTGCCAATCAACTTATCCCCAGGTGCATGTCTTCTTTTGTTTTTAAAAAATCAATTAATGTAGTCATATCCAACAGTGTTGCCAATCTAGTTGATTGGCAACACTAAAATTTGCACAGGGCAACAAGCATGCGCCCCCTTGTACGCACACTGTGTGTAGCCGTGGAGGCACCACCTGTGTCTGCCTCACTTCTCATCTGCTGCATTGTTTTGATTAGGAAACATGGAATTTCCGCGATTTTGACCATGAAAATTATCAAAATATTCAAGAACCACACCAAAATCACATAGAAAGCATAAACCAAAAGAGAAATATTAAAAAATATTTTATTTTATTGCTGCGTTTGGGAACATCTCATGGTTAAGCCACCTGGTGGCAGGTGAGGCACTGCCACACTTGCCTCACCTGACAGCACGTGACTGCTGTCAACTGAGTTTCATTTTGTAATCCATCCATTCATCCATTTACTACCGCTTGTCCCTTTTTAGAGTCGCGGTGGGTGCCAGAGCATATTTCAACTGCATTCGGGCGGAGGGCTGGTTACACCCTGGACAGGTCGCTACCTCATCACAGGGCCAACACAGATAGACAGACAACATTCACACACTAATTCACAAACTTGGGCCAATTTTAGTGTTGCCAATCAACTTATCCCCAGGTGCATGTCTTTGGAAGTGGGAGGAAGCCGGAGTAGCTGGAGGGAACCCACGCAGTCACGGGGAGAACATGCAAACTCCACACAAAAAGATCCCGATCAATTCATGGTAAACCTCTTTCTTTTTCTTTCTTTCCCTTTTTTTTACATCTTTATTTAGCTAAACAGGCTTCACTACACACCACAGCTCACCTGCGTCAAAATGTAAACATGCCTTTGGTGGATCTACACCCAACATCCACTGTAATGATATCAAGTACAGACACTTATCTAGTTGATACTACTATGATTACATCGATATTTTTTAGCAGCACAACATCCATCCATCCATTTCCTACCGCTTGTCCCTATTTGGGGTCACGGCGGGTGCCCTAGCCTATCTCAGCTGCATTCGGACGGAAGGCAGCGTACACCCTGGACAAGTCGCCACCTCATCACAGGGCCAACACAGATAGACAACATTCACAGACTAGGGCCAATTTTAGTGTTGCCAATCAACCTATCCCCAGGTGCATGTCTTCTTTCGTTTTTCCATCCATCCATTTTCTACCGCTTATTCCCTTTGGGGTCGCGGGGGGCGCTGGTGCCTATCTCAGCTACAATTGGGCGGAAGGCGGCGTACACCCTGGACAAGTCGCCACCTCATCGCAGGGCCACTTCTTTCGTTTTTTAAAAATCAATTCATGTAGTCATGTCCAACAATTGCGACAACGACTTTTTGCTGTCAACTGAGTTTCATTTTTTAATCCATCCATCCATCCATTTTCTACCGCTTGTCCTTTTTGGGGTCGCGGTGGGTGTCGGCGCCTATCTCAACTGCATTCAGGCGGAAGGCGGAATACACCCTGGACAAGTCGCCACCTCATCGCAGGGCCAAGACAGATAGACAGACAACATTCACACTCACATTCACACACTAGGGACCAGTCAGTGTTGCCAATCAACCTATCTCCAGGTGCATGTCTTCTTCTTTCGTTTAAAAAAAAAATCAATTCATGTCGTCATATCCAACAATTCCGACAACCATTTTTTACCATCAATTGAGTTTCATTTGTTTAATGATTTCTGCTGGTGATGGGCCTCCGGATTTTTTTCAACGCAAAAAATGTGCCTTGGCTAAAAAAAAAAAAAAGGTTGACAATCAGTGCTATAAATCAGTGCTTCTCAAATGGGGGTACGCATAACCCTGGGGGTACTTGAAGATATGCCAAGGGGTATGTGAGATTTTTTTTTTTGAATATTCTAAAAATAGCAATAATTCAAAAATCATTTAAAATACAGTATATTTATTGAATAATACTTCAACAAAATATGAATGTAAGTTCATAAACTGTTAAAAAAATGCAACAATGCAATATTCAGTGATGACAGCTTCATTATTTGTGGACATGTTCCATAAATATTGATGTTAAAGATTTCTTTTTTTTTTTTGTGAAGAAATGTTTAGAATTAAGTTCATGAATCCAGATTAATCTCTATTACAATCCCCAAAGAGGGTACTTGAAGTTGATGATTACTTCTATGTGTAGAAATCTTTATAATTGAATCACTTGTTTATTTTTCAACAAGTTTTTAGTTATTTTTATATCTTTTTTTCCAAATAGTTCAAGAAAGACCACTACAAATGAGCAATATTTTGCACTGTTAGACAATTTAATAAATCAGAAACTGATGACATATTGCTGTATTTTACTTCTTTATCTCTTTTTTTCAACCAAAAGTGCTTTGCTCTGATTAGAGCAGTAGTTCTTAACCTGGGTTCGATCGAACCCTATGGGTTTGGTGAGTCGGCCTCAGTGGTTTCGGCGGAGGTCAACACACACCCGATTCTTCGTGTAAAAACAAACTTCTCCCTATCGCCATATTACTGGTACGGCAACAGCTGACTGATTTGCAGGTGTGTATTTTGTTGTGAGTTTATGCCCTGTGTTGGTTTTGTTGTTTGAACAAGGTGATGTTCATGCATGGTTCATTTTGTGCACCAGTAAAAAAAACGTGGTAACACTTTAGCATGGGGAACATATTCAATCAATCAATCAATCAATGTTTATTTATATAGCCCCAAATCACAAATGTCTCAAAGGACTGTACAAACCATTACGACTACAACATCCTCGGAAGAACCCACAAAAGGGCAAGGAAAACTCACACCCAGTGGGCAGGGAGAATTCACATCCAGTGGGACGCCAGTGACAATGCTGACTATGAGAAACCTTGGAGAGGACCTCAGATGTGGGCAACCCCCCCCCCCCCCCCCCCCCCCCCCTCTAGGGAACCGAAAGCAATGGATGTCGAGCGGGTCTAACATGATACTGTGAAAGTTCAATCCATAGTGGCTCCAACACAGCCGCGAGAGTTCAGTTCAAAGCGGATCCAAGACAGCAGCGAGAGTCCCGTCCACAGGAGACCATCTCAAGTGGAGGCGGATCAGCAGCGTAGAGATGTCCCCAATCGATACAGGCGAGCGGTCCATCCTGGATCCCGACGAGCGGTCCATCCTGGGTCTCGACTCTGGACAGCCAGTACTTCATCCATGGTCATCGGACCGGACCCCCTCCACAAGGGAGGGGGGGACATAGGAGAAAGAAAAAAAGCGGCAGATCAACTGGTCTAAAAAGGAGGTCTATTTAAAGGCTGGAGTATACAGATGAGTTTCAGGGTGAGACTTAAATGCTTCTACTGAGGTAGCATCTCGAACTGTTACCGGGAGGGCATTCCAGAGTACTGGAGCCCGAACGGAAAACGCTCTATAGCCCGCAGACTTCTTTTGGGCTCTAGGAATCACTAATAAGCCGCAGTCTTTTGAACGCAGATTTCTTGCCGGGACATATGGTACAATACAATCGGCAAGATAGGCTGGAGCTAGACCGTGTAGTATTTTATACGTAAGTAGTAAAACCTTAAAGTCACATCTTAAGTGCACAGGAAGCCAGTGCAGGTGAGCCAGTACAGGTGTAATGTGATCAAACTTTCTTGTTCTTGTCAAAAGTCTAGCAGCCGCATTTTGTACCAACTGTAATCTTTTAATGCTAGACATGGGGAGACCCGAAAATAATACGTTACAGTAATCGAGGCGAGACGTAACAAACGCATGGAAAATGATCTCGGCGTCTTTAGTGGACAAAATGGAGCGATTTTTAGTGATATTACGGAGATGAAAGAAGGCCGTTTTAGTAACGCTTTTAATGTGTGACTTAAAGGAGAGAGTTGGGTCGAAGATAATACCCAGATTTTTTTTTTTTTATTCACCATTAATCAGTTGCTAATTAACATGCAAATTAGTAACATATTCTCTTAACTAGTCACTAAGTACTAATTAATGCCTTATTCGGTATGGCCTTGTTATAACCCTAACCCTTTAACCCTGATTAAATAACTAAATTAAAGGCCTACTGCAACCCACTACTACCCACCACACAGTCTGATAGTTTATATATCAATGATGAAATATTAACATTGCAACACATGCCAATACGGCCTTTTTAGTTTACTAAATTACAATTTTAAATTTCCCGGGAGTTTCGTCTTGAAAACGTCGTTAAATGATGACGTGTACGCAACACGTCGCGCGTTTTTAGGAAGTATGAGCGCTACGCACACACACAGCTAAAAGTCGTCTGCTTTAACGGCATAATTACACAGTATTCTGGAGGTCTCTGTTGCTGAATCGGGTTTTGTTGCCCCAATTAGATTTAAAAATATATATATTTCCATGTCTGTCCTGAGTCCTCCTCCAACTTGTTAGTCGGTTTGCCTTTTGCTAAAATACTCACTAATAGTCACTAGAAAAATGGCTAAAAATATCTGGTTTTGTTGCCACAATTTGATTTTTTTCTCTCTAATTTTTTTTTTTTTTTTTCATGCACACATCTGACTGCGACTCACTGAAAATGACACACAATCCACTTTTATGTCACGACCCAGCAGTTGGGAACCACTGGTCAACTGTATAACAGTTACTGTAACATTCCCATGTCTGTCCAGAGTGATTGACCACTTTGCAAAAAAGAAAACGAGACGTTACAGTTTACTTCTCAGAAAATGATTCCCTGAACAGACACACAACAGTTGTTCATTTATTCTACTACTGTGGCTTTATTGTTTTGTGTATATTTTATAGTTTTGTGTATCTGAAATAGGATTAGCCACATTGCCATACATGGAAATTAAATAATATAAAAGAACCCAGAGATGTAGGGGTGCTTTATTTTTTGTTTTACTTTTGTAGATGTTAAATTTGCAGATAATTACTGCAATATATATTTCAAAAAGATTCATTGCTCTTCCTTTTTGCTTTTACCAGTAGCAGTTTGGAAGTCTGGAGTAAAAAAGTGCACAAGTAGGTCAAATGCATTAGTTAATTTCAGGTGGTTAATCAAAGATTCATACAACATAATCTGATATGATTTCATAGTTTAAAGAACCATTTATCAATCAATGTTTACTTATATAGCACTAAATCACTAGTGTCTCAAAGGGCTGCACAAACCACAACACAAACCACTACGACATCCTCGGTAGGCCCACATAAGGGCAAGGAAAACTCACACCCAGTGGGACGTCGGTGATAATGATGACTATGAGAACCTTGGAGAGGACGAATGCAATGGATGTCGAGCGGGTCTAACATGATACTGTGAAAGTTCAATCCATAATGGATCCACACGGTCGCGAGAGTCCAGTCCAAAGCGGATCCGACACAGCAGCGAGAGTCCCGTTCACAGCGGAGCCAGCAGGAAAACATCCCAAGCGGAGGCGGATCAGCAGCGCAGAGATGTCCCCAGCCGATACACAGGCAAGCAGAAACATGGCCACCGGATCGGACCGGACCCCCTCCACAAGGGAGAGTGGGACATAGGAGAAAAAGAAAAAAAACGGCAGATCAACTGGTCCAAAAAGGGAGTCTATTTAAAGGCTAGAGTATACAAATGAGTTTTAAGGTGAGACTTAAATGCTTCTACTGAGGTGGCATCTCGAACTTTTACCAGGAGGGCATTCCAGAGTACTGGAGCCTGAAATGAAAACGCTCTATAGCCCGCAGACTTTTTTTGGGGCTTTGGGAATCACTAATAAAAAATTCTGTATTTTTCATGATAAATAAGTGCTAAAAAATGTTTTTGCTTGCGCGCTTTGCACGCTCACATGAATTATTTGTGCCCCAGGTGTGCCCCAGTACAGTATTAGGTCTAGTGACGCCCCTGTTGAGAACCACTGCTATAAATGACGACTATGACAGCAGCAGAAAAGCCAGCAGACCCCACTCACTAATCACTTTTTCCGCATGTATGATTCATATTCTGTTGCGTGTGCCTCTCATCGGAAGTTAATAGCTTTATGATATCACCGCCTCCTCTCCGTGCCTTTGTTTGGCGTGTCTCCCGACCACGCCCCCCTCCACCGCCCTCGCCAGCGCCGCCATAAAGGCGTGGACAGCGTGCGGCTTCACAGCAGACGTCCACGCTCGGGACGACAGGTGCATTCTCCCCTCGGATGATGCCAGAGCGGCACTTTTTGCACATTTTTCTACTACTTTTGACATCCTGAAAATGCCTTTCCCGCCGATCAGCCTCCAGCAGAAGATCTCCTCGCCGGGGAGGGAGTTTTTCGGGAAGAAGAAAGCCAATCCTGTTGGCGGGGAGAAGGGGGAACCCGGGAAGGAGAAGCAAACCTCGTCGTGGACTTCGGCGAATTTACGCAATTTGGCGCGCAGGACGCAGCAGGAGAAGACTAAAATCCCCACGCAGAAGGAATCGCAGGGGAAATGCTCCTGGCTGACTTCCACCAAACCTCAGGACGCGTCCGCGGGAGTGAGGCGCTCCTCCTCCGTGGACTGCGGCAGACTCCTGGCCGGCAAAGAAGACGCCAAAAAGGAGCTCCAATTCACGCTCAGCCTCACGCCAGAGGCCATCCTGGTCATCCAGAAGCGGAACCTGGAGAAGCAAATGCTGGCCAAGCAGCAGAAATGCTGCGCGTCCGCGGACTTCCGGCACCGGCGCGTCTTCCCTTCCAAAAAGGCGCACGGCAGCTCCAAGGGCGCGCAGCCGGCCAACAAAGCCGAGGAGGCGGCGGAGCAGCAGGACATCACCGCCATCGTGAAGATCTCCCTCTTGAACGACCAGTACAAGTACGACGACGTGGAGTACGAGGAGGAGGACGGCGACGTGGACGAGACCGTGGTGCGGAAGTGCAAAGAGTGGCTGAAAGGCGTGGAAAGCGCCGCCGCGCTGGGGAAGGTCGACAAACTTCGCGCACTCCCGCACCTTAAAGGCTGCTGACAGCTGGAGCCGACACGGACTCACCTTCTTGATTCGTGGACTGCACACCTGCTGCCATGCACGCTCAGGTCACCAGTGGAATGTCTGGACTTTTTTTTTTTTTTTTTGTGGAATATACTTCCCCGGGATGATTTGAAAGATCTTAGTGCCTTTTCAATCATCAGTGACTTTTTACACATGACATGTTTTTTTGTTTCCTTTGAGGCGGCTTTACGCCAAAATAAGCCCTTTTTGTTGTGTGAGAACAATAAAGAGTCAGCTACACTGTAAAAAAAATAAATAAAAAATTATCAGTATTTTTTCCGCGTACTGTAATCCAGGGGTCTCAAACACGCGGGCCACAACGTTATTTTGTGGCCCACACCTCGATATGAACATTTAATGGGGCGGTATAGCTCAGTTGGTAGAGTGGCCGTGCCAGCAACTTGAGGGTTGCAGGTTCGATTCCCGCTCTCAATTTACCAGTCGATCTACGTTCCCATCCTATCACCTCTCCCGTCCAAAGGCAAAACCTAATAACTCACTTCTAGCCGATTTTCAGAAAACAAAGGAATCAATCAATCAATCAATCAATCAATCAATCAATGTTTACTTATATAGACCTAAATCACTAGTGCCTCAAAGGGCTGCACAAACCACTACGAAATCCTCGGTAGGCCCACATAAGGGCAAGGAAAACTCACACCCAAACCTTGGAGAGGAGGAAAACAATGGATGTCGAGCGGGTCTAACATGATACTGTTAAAGTTCAAGCCATAATGGATCCAACACAGTCGCGAGAGTCCAGTCCAAAGCGGATCCAACACAGCAGCGAGAGTCCCGTTCACAGCGGAGCCAGCAGGAAACCATCCCAAGCGGAGGCGGATCAGCAGCGCAGAGATGTCCCCAGCCGATACACAGGCAAGCAGTACATGGCCACCGGACCCCCTCCACAAGGGAGAGTGGGACATAGAAGAAAAAGAAAAGAAACGGCAGATCAACTGGTCTAAAAAGGGAGTCTATTTAAAGGCTAGAGTATACAAATGAGTTTTAAGGTGAGACTTAAATGCTTCTACTGAGGTGGCATCTCGAACTGTTACCGGGAGGGCATTCCAGAGTACTGGAGCCCGAACGGAAAACGCTCTAGAGCCCGCAGACTTTTTTTGGGCAAACCATTTGGAAAACCATTGTACCGATCCGTTGTGGTGAAGAAGGAGCTGAGCCGGAAGGCAAAGCTCTCAATTTACCGGTCGATCTACGTTCCCCATCCTCACCTCTCTCGTCCAAAGGCAAAACCTAGTAACTCACTTCTAGCCGATTTTGAGAAAACAAAGGAAAACCATTGTACCGATCCGTTGTGGTGAAGAAGGAGCTGAGCCGGAAGGCAAAGCTCTCAATTTACCGGTCGATCTACGTTCCCCATCCTCACCTCTCCCGTCCAAACGCAAAACCTAGTAACTCACTTCTAGCCGATTTTGAGAAAACAAAGGAAAACCATTGTACCGATCCGTTGTGGTGAAGAAGGAGCTGAGCCGGAAGGCAAAGCTCTCAATTTACCGGTCGATCTACGTTCCCCATCCTATCACCTCCCCCGTCCAAAGGCAAAACCTAGTAACTCACTTCCAGACGATTTTGAGAAACAAAGGAACACCATTGTACCGATCCGTTGTGGTGAAGAAGGAGCTGAGCCGGAAGGCAAAGCTCGCAATTTACCGGTCGATCTACGTTCCCCATCCTATCACCTCTCCCGTCCAAAGGCAAAACCTAGTAACTCACTTCCAGCCGATTTTGAGAAAACAGAGGAAAACCATTGTACCGATCCGTTGTGGTGAAGAAGGAGCTGAGCCGGAAGGCAAAGCTCTCAATTTACCGGTCGATCTACGTTTCCCATCCTCCCCTTTCCCGTCCAAAGGCAAAACCTAGTAACTCACTTCCAGCTGATTTTGAGAAAACAGAGGAAAGCCATTGTACCGATCCGTTGTGGTGAAGAAGGAGCTGAGCCGGAAGGCAAAGCTCTCAATTTACCGGTCGATCTACGTTCCCCATCCTCACCTTTCCCGTCCAAAGGCAAAACCTAGTAACTCACTTCCAGCTGATTTTGAGAAAACAGAGGAAAGCCATTGTACCGATCCGTTGTGGTGAAGAAGGAGCTGAGCCGGAAGGCAAAGCTCTCAATTTACCGGTCGATCTACGTTCCCCATCCTCACCTCTCCCGTCCAAAGGCAAAACCTAGTAACTCACTTCTAGCTGATTTTGAGAAAACAAAGGGAAACCAATCTTATCTCGATGCTGTCTTACAAAGATCTACAAAGTCATCAAACGTATAGATCAGGGGTAGGGAACCTATGGCTCTAGAGCCAGATGTGGCTCTTTTGATGACTGCATCTGGCTCTCAGATAAATCTTAGCTGACATTGCTTAACACGATAAGTAGTGAATAATTCCGCTGGTAATCACGATGTTAAAAATAACGTTCAAATTAAAAAACACTCTCATGCATTTTAATCCATCCATCTGTTTTCTACCGCACCTGTTCAAGAAATAACAATGTTATTAAAAATAATTAGAGACTTATTATACTCTAAAAATGTTGGTCTTACTTAAAAAATGCACACATTTAGTTGTCCATCCATCCACCCATCCATTTTCTACCGCTTGTCCCTTTCTGGGGTGGCGGGGGGTCGCTGGAGCCTATCCCAGCAGCATTCAGGCGGAAGGCGGTGTACACCCTGGGCCAACACAGACAGACAACAGTCACACTCACATTCACACACTAGGGCCAATTTAGTGTTGCCAATCAACCTATCCCCAGGTGCATGTCTTTGGAAGTGGGAGGAAGCCGGAGTACCCGGAGGGAACCCATCCAGTCACGGGGAGAACATGCAAACTCCGCAGAAAGATCCCGAGCGCAGGATCGAACTCAGGACCTTAGTATAGTGAGGCAGATGCACTAACCCTTCCTCCACCGTGCTGGCCGCATTTAGTTGTATTCAGTGTTAAAAAATATGATATGGCTCTCACTGAAATACATTTTGAAATATTTGGCTTCCATGGCTCTCTCAGCCAAAAAGGTTCCCGACCCCTGGTATAGATGTTTTCTTGAGCTTTCATTTTCTTGACGATTGAGCCATGGATTGAATCTGCTCTCATGAACGTGTGCCCTTTCTCCAGATATTTTATCACAATCTCGGGTGGGCCCCATTCTGCGTTTGCACATTGGGCAAGAGCCGTCCAGTTTTTATTTTGACCTCCACAGTTATCTGCCCAAAAGAGTATGCAAGGGGAAGAATCAAGAACAATACATTTAATGAAGGTGCTTGCAACGTCCTGGGCCAATCTTCCAAATATCCCCTCGTGCCATAATATCACATAATCAGGTTGACCGTCGGCCCCCATTCGTGCAAATGTCTCATTAAAGACAATAAGGCGACTGACAAAGAAGCTTCGATTGGTCTCTTGAGATACTAGGTGTTTCTGTTGTATCTACGCGGTTATGTGGTAGTTGCTAGGTCCTGCCATGCGCGTAACAGCTTACTTACGGAACAAATTACAATATCGCATACACTAATGTGAAGCATATCACCTAGGAACTCCAAAATTATTATCAGCTCAGTTTTGACCAAAATTGAGTTACTGGGTTTTGCCTTTGGACGGGAGACCTAATGGTCATGAGCTTTGGGTCATGACCAGAAGGATAAGATCACGGGTACAAGCGGCCGAAATGAATTTCCTCCGCCGTGTGGCGGGGCTCTCCCTTAGAGATAGGGTGAGAAGCTCAGTCATCTGGGAGGAACTCAAAAGTAAAGCCGCTACTCCTCCACATCGAGAGGAGCCAGATGAGGTGGTTAGGGCATCTGGTCAGGATGCCACCCGAACGCCTCCCTAGGGAGGTGTTTAGGGCACGCCCAACCGGTAGGAGGCCACGGGGAAGACCCAGGACACATCGGGAAGACTATGTCTCCCGGCTGGCCTGGGAACGTCTCGGGATCCCCCGGGAAGAGCTAGACGAAGTGGCTGGGGAGAGGGAAGTCTGGGCTTCCCTGCTTAGGCTGCTACCCCCGCGACCCGACCTCGGATAAGCGGAGGAAGATGGATGGATGGGTGTGGCCTGCGTCATTCTTGTATACCATCGATTTTTCCGGCAGACTCCCAATGTTCAGTGACCCTCCAGGGGTAATCATTCTCCCAAATTTATGGTTCTTAACCTTTTTAGAGGTACCGAACCCCACCAGTTTCATATGCACATTCACCGAACCCTTCTTTAATGAAAAGTAAAATGTTTTTATTTTTTCAAATTCAAGACAAAGTTATGTTGTTTTTTTACCAGTGCACAAAATTAACCGTGCATGAACATCACTTTATTCAAAGAACAAAACCAACACAGTGCATGAACTCACAACTAATTACACACTTGCAAATCAGATGGAAAATTAGAGGAAGCACTGTTTGGGGGTATACATAATAGTTAGACTTCCTTTTTCTATTCTCATTCAAATTTTAACTTTACGGTACAGATACACCGATAGGGAGACAGTTTTATTTACAAGATTGATTGATTGATTGATTGATTGAATGAGACTTTTATTAGTAGATTGCACAGTACAGTACATATTCCGTACAATTGACCACTAAATGGTAACACTCGAATAAGTTTCTCAACTTCTTTAATTAAGTCGGGGTCCACGTTAAGTAATTCATGAGTCTGGTGGAGGCTCTGCCGAACCCCTAAGGCCGACTCACCGAACCCCTGGGGTTCGATCGAACCCAGGTTAAGAACCACTGCCCTAACAACAATATTAAAGGCCTACTGAAATGAGATTTTCTTATTTAAACGGGGATAGCAGGTCCAGTCTATGTGTCATACTTGATCATTTTGCGATATTGCCATATTTTTGCTGAAAGGATTTAGTAGAGAACATCGACGATAAAGTTGGCAACTTTTGGTCGCTAAAAGAAAAGCCTTGCCTTTACCGGAAGTCGCAGACGATGACGTCACTCGTTGATGGCTCCTCACATTGTTTTTAATGGGAGCCTCCAATAAAAACAGCTATTCGGACCGAGAAAACGTCAATTTCCCCATTAATTTGAGCGAGGATGAAAGATTCGTGTTTGAGGATATTGATAGCGACGGACTAGGAAAAAAAATTAAAAAATAAAACTAGTTAAAAAAAAAAAACGCGATTGCATTGGGACGGATTCAGATGTTTGTGTGGCCCGCGAGTTTTATATGAATGGCGCTTTACAGCGTCATTCTTGTATACCATCGATTTTTCCGGGAGACTCCCAATGTTCAGTGACCCTCCAGAGGTAATCATTCTCCCGAATTTCACCCCAACAACAATGTTAAGGGGGCACCGTGGGTGCACTGCCTTTAGCGTCCTCTGCAACCTGTACAAACAGCATACCAGCCCAGCTACATGATGTATTTCACTTCTGTAGACGCAGTAAACGACTGCAAGACATAGTTGATCAACAGCCACACAGGTCACACTGAGGGTGGCCGTATAAAGAACTTTAACACTGTTACAAATATGTGCCACATTGTGAACCCACACCAAACAAGAATGACAAACACATTTTGGGAGAACATCCGCACCGTAACACAACATAAACACAACCGAACAAATACTCAGAATCCCATGCAGCCCTAACTCTTCCGGGCTACAATATACACCCACGCCCCCCCAACCCCGCCCCCTACTGTAGCCCGGAAGAGATAGGGCTGCATTGGATTCTGGGCATTTGTTCAGTTGTGTTTATGTTGTGTTACGGTGCGGATGTTCCTCCAAAATGTGTTTGTCAATCTTGTTTGGTGTGGGTTCACAGTGTGGCGCATATTTGTAACAGTGATAAAGTTGTTTATATGGCCACCCTCAATGTGACCTGTATGGCTGTTGACCAAGTACAGTATGTCTTGCAGTCACTTCCGTGGGTCTGCAGAAGCTTCATACAATATACAATATTGTACAATAGGTTGTAGAGGACGCTAAAGGCAGTGCCATCACGGCACACGCTATGTCCGGGTGAAAACCGGTAGAATGATTGCCCCGGGAGATGGTGGGGACAGGCACTGATATTCGGGTGTTTCCCGGAAATATCATGAGAGTTGGCTAGTATGTTGCTAGGGTGGGAAAGCCATTGAAAGAAGGTGAAATTTTAAGAAATATTTTCTTGCGGCCCAACCTCACTCAATTTCTGCATCCAGTGGCCCCCAGGTAAATTGAGTTTGAGACCCCTGCTGTAATCCAAATGTACTACGACATTACAACACATGGCGGTAACATCACTGTGTGCTAGCAATTAACTGTAAAGTCATCCGTAATATCACAACAAATTACTGTAAATTCAAACTGATTGTCTCTTAAGAGGTTCCGTAGACCAGTGTTTTTCAACCTTTTCTGAGCCAAGGGATGTATTTTTTCATTGAAAAATTCTCGAGGCACACCACCAGCAGAAAACATGAAAAAATGAAACTCAGCAGCCGATATTGACAGTAAAATGTCGTTTTCGCAATTGTTGGATATGAATTCAAACCATAACCAAGCATGCATCACTATAGCTCTTGTCTCAAAGTAGGTGTACTGTCACGACCTGTCACATCACGTCTTGAGTTAATGTGTGTATTGTCTTGCGCTCCTATTTTGTTTTTAATTTTCATGTCACGTACGGATGTACTTTGTGGACGCCGTCTGCTGCACCAAACGCTGCAAGTCTTTGCTGTCGTCCAGCATTCTGTTTTTGTTTACTTTGCAGCCAGTTCAGTTTTAGTTTAGTTTTGCATAACCATCCCTAAGCTTCAATGCCTTTTGTTTATTTTTGGTGTAAGCGTTAAATACCTTTTTACCTGCACGCTGCCTCCCGCTGTCATCTGCATATTGTGATCACCACAAACCCATGTTCCCGAAATCTACAAAGCAATTAACTTCCTGCTTCCGCCTACTGATATGGAAGAGTTTTACACGGTTACTCTGCCGAGCTTTCGACAGTACAGACACTCAACAACGACACATTATTTGCAGATTATAATTACTAGTTTGCAAAAAGTAATTTTTAACCCAATTAGCTGAAATTAAATAATCTCCCACGGCACACCAGACTATCTCTCACGGTGCAATGTTGTGCCGCGGCACAGTGGTTGAAAAACACTGGTGTAGGTCATGAGTTCGAGCTTCTTAATTAACCTCTTTGACTTCGGGCCCAACCTTTTCATATCTGCGGTCCCCTCCAAGGTTTCTCATTGTATCCTGTTGGGTTGAGTTATCTCTTGCCCTGATGTGGGATCTGAGCTGAGGATGTCGTTGTGGCTTGTGCAGCCCTTTGAGACACTTGTGATTTAGGGCTATATATATAAACTTTGATTGGTTGATTGATTGACTCAAATATTAACACTGAATTACTCATCTTACTCTTGATTTAAGTCATATTATTACAGTTTAAAGTACCACTGATAGTCATTGATAGTGTGGTGAAATTACCCTCTGCATGCCCTTGTTCCGACCCCCTGGGAGGTGAAAGGAGCAGTGAGCAGCAGCGGTTGCCGTGCTCAGGAACCATTTTGGTTATTTAACTTCCAATTTGAACCCTTGATGTCGAGTGCCAAGCAGGGAGGTAATGGGGCCCATTTTTCTAGTCTTTGGTATAACTCGGCCGGGGTTTGAACTCACGACCTACCAATCTCAGGGCGGACACTCTAACCACAAGACCACTGAGCAGGCTTAACATAATAAACTTTATTAAATGATGTGAATTACAAATATTCTTATCAAGGCTAAGGTCAGGATGATCACATAAATAAATACTATACTGCAAAATGTAAGCAACATACATTTACATACACATAGGCAGTCCTAAATTAATAATAAAATATGAAAACACAGCTTCACCGCTTTAGTCATAAATTTGGCGTTAAAGAAAAGTCTCTTGTGATTTTCTTCTTCTTCTGTTGGAGATTGTAGTTAATGCCACCAGTGGTGGGAATGTGTATTACAGCTAAGTACCGCTGTGGCCCATCATTTTTTTGAAGTTACAGCATAAAGTTTTAACTTTTTTGTATTTAACTACAAATCACAATTGTGAAATTACCACATTTTAGTTTTTACTATCAGGATATTTCACAGAAATAATTGTGAAAGTATTTCAAATGTAATTATTAGCCAGTAATTTGTTGTGAATTCACAATGAACATTTTTACAGTGTATGGTTTTATGCTGCTGGAGTCAAACTGAACCATGTCTAATTTCTTCCCTTAATTCTGTCCTTTGATGTACAGTATTTATTTAATACTACACATTTGTACTGGCAACTGTCATTTTGATGAAGTAAAATGTTTTGTACTATCACACATTGCAGCGTGTCAAATATCAGCTTCATGTTACAGGATGCTGTCATTTCAGACATTTATGAGGAATAACCCCCAAGCATGTCTGCTCAGTTAAACTGTTATAGGGGCCACATATTTCAAGAACACTAAGCTAAGGTACCGGTGAGCCAGACTTCTCCATTCAAAATTAATATTGTTATTTATTTGTTTATTTTGAGAACCAGCATCCTCTGCAGTTGACATTTTTTTTTTTGCTCTTTGGTCAGATGCACATTTCTTAAGAAAATAAGATGACTGTGCAAAAGGGTTAACCAGGGTGAATGCTGGCCTTTGAAGTTAAAACATCAATGCAAGGATCCTCCGGTTTGTTTACCTGGTCCAAGTTCCTCTCTACCACAGGAGAACTTTAGTGTTTTAGGAATTTGTTGCCAAGATGTTTATGTCTCCCAGGTTTTTAACTGGTATGATGTAATGCATGGACTGGGCCAGCAGCTGAATATCCCTGCACTGTAGCGATATTTAGGTACATTTTCAGGACAAAATTAAATGCACTTTAACCTTTTATTTAAGTTGAACTTTTCTAAAATGTTAAATGCAGATGTTCAAAGTTTCCGTACTTTTTGCAGAACTTCCTGCTCTTGTGCATGTTCTGGTTCAATTAGAATTCGAAGGAAGGCATCATGAAAGCCCTGGATTTCACTAAACTGTGCTGAAAAGTACTAAAACATTGGACAAGTTATGAAAAGTTCAACGTACAAACCCCGTTTCCATATGAGTTGGGAAATTGTGTTAGATGTAAATATAAACGGAATACAATGATTTGCAAATCCTTTTCAACCCATATTCAGTAAAATGCACTACAAAGAAGATATTTGATGTTCAAACTCATAAACTTTTTTTTTTTGCAAATAATAATTTACTTAGAATTTCATGGCTGCAACACGTGCCAAAGTAGTTGGGAAAGGGCATGTTCACCACTGTGTTACATCACCTTTTCTTTTAACAACACTCAATAAATGTTTGGGAACTGAGGAAATTAATTGTTGAAGCTTTCAAAGTGGAATTCTTTCTCATTCTTGTTTTATGTAGAGCTTCAGTCGTTCAACAGTCCGGGGTCTCCGTGGTCGTATTTTGCGCTTCATAATGCGCCACACATTTTCGATGGGAGACAGGTCTGGACTGCAGTTGGGCCAGGAAAGTACCCGCACTCTTTTACTACGAAACCACGCTGTTGTAACACGTGGCTTGGCATTGTCTTGCTGAAATAAGCAGGGGTGTCCATGATAACGTTGCTTGGATGACAACATATGTTGCTCCAAAACCTGTGTGGCCCATTCAGCATTAATGGTGCCTTTACAGATGTGTAAGTTACCCATGCCTTGGGCACTAATACACCCCCAGTCCATCTTAGATGAGCTCGGACCCAACGAAGCCAGTGGCGTTCCTTGGTGTTGTTGATAAATGCTTTTCGCTTTACATAGCAGAGTTTTAACTTGCACTTACAGATGTAGCAACCAACTGTAGTTACTGACAATGATTTTATGAAGTGTTCATGAGACCACGTGGTGATATCCTTTACACACTGATGTCAGTTTTTGATGCAGTACCGCCTGAGGGATCAAAAGTCCGTAATATCATCGCTTACGTGCAGTGATTTCTCCAGATTCTCTGAACCTTTTGATGATTTTACGGACCGTAGATGGTAAAATCCCTAAATTCCTTGCAATAGCTCGTTGAGAAATGTCGTTCTAAAACTGTTCGGCAATTTGCTTACAAATTGGTGACCCCCGCCCCATCCTTGTTTGTGAATTACTTAGCATTTCATGGAAGCTGCTTTTATACCCAATCATGGTGCCCACCTGTTCCAAATTAGCCTGCACACCTGTGGGATGTACCAAATAAGAGTTTGAAGAGCATTTCTCAACTTTTTCAGTATTTATTGCCACCTTTCCCAACTTGTTTGTCACGTGTTGCTGGCATCAAATTCTAAAGTTAATGATTATTTGCCCCCCAAAATTTTTTTTATCAGTTTGAACATTAAATATGTTGTCTTTGTAGCATATTCAACTGAATATGGGTTGAAAATGATTTGTAAATAATAGTATTCCGTTTGTATTTACATCCAACACAATTTCCCAACTCATATGGAAACGGGGTTTGTAAGTTTACCTGGAAAAAGTGTTCCTGCATTTCCTGTTGAAATTTCAACCAAACCTTGGCTTTTTGTGGGTAGTGTTCGACTTGCGGCATATCAGGAGCTCTTTGTTGCCAATGTTGCTGCTACTTTGGACCATGTGGGCATTAGTGTACTAATTAAGCCTCTTAGATTTCCTGTTAAGCAGGGTTGACCAGTGTACTGTCAGGTCTAGGTGCCAGATCTCCATCAGAAAATTGCCTGCAGACTGCCTTCCTTTTTTGTATTCAAGTAAACACTGCATTTCACTCCTAGAAGGTGTTATAGCACTTATATATATCCTTCATAGTGTGTACAATTATCAACAGGTATGCAAAAGTACTAAACTGTTCAAGCCAAACTTGCAAAAGACAACAAAAGGGTTATTCGCTGAACCAATGTTTTTTATTATATATATAAAAAAACATTTAATTTAAATGCAAGTGTCACAAAGGTTGATTTAGCCTTGATGTATTCTTCTGTGTCACTTAGTAACCAGAGCTATACTCTCTTTAAAGTGCTTTGACAACTTTGAAGGCACCACGATGACTCGTAGTACTCTTTGTCATTGTGTGTCTTGGCAACAATTGCTAAGCTTCTTCTTTACTGTGGTTATAGTTGTGGGTGCAAATATTGAGCGTTCTAAAAGATGATGTCCTCGTTGTTTTTTTTGTTTTGTTTTTTTAAGTATTAAGATTCTTGCTGTGGGTGGGAGATATGACATTATTTTGGTTAGGAGTGTCCCGATCCGCTATTGATTTCGGAGAGAAATAAAAAAAAAGGTATGGGATGATCACGTTTTGCATTTAAAATCTCTGATTTTAAATGCAAAACAAACAGTCCCGTATACTCGTGCAAAGCTGGACAGCCGGTCGACATCTTAATGTTCGTCCATTGTATTTTAGTGTTGTTTTTTTTACAAAAAGTAAACATAGTAGGGTATAGGTTACTAAAAGCTAGCAGCGACACAACAGCAAAGCACACATAAGCACACAAACTACCGTATACAAACTACCGTATTTCCTTGAATTGCCGTCGAGCCGCTAATTAATTTAAAACCTCTTCTCACTCCTGCGCTTACCAAAGGCATGCGGTAAAAGTAAGCATGCGCTAATTAATTTAAAACCTCTCCTCACTCTGGCACTTACCAAAGACATGCAGTAAAAAGTGTGATGTAAGCTTGGACCTTAAATCCTACTGAATAGCTCTTAATCTTTTTCCCTTTATGCGATTTCAAATTACTGGTATTGAAATCAGCCTCCTCCAATTTGAAAAGGATGACAGGGGAAGTGTCACTCGTGACGTCACGAGTTTGACCAGGCAGTAATAGTAAGCATGTGCTAATTATTTTGCGAAGCAAATTTGACCCGGCAGTAATTCAAGGCAGGCGCCTACTATATGCCCAGCGGCAATTCAAGGAAATACGGTATTTAAAGTTGGAGTTAAAGTCCCAACAATTGTCACACACACAATGGGTTGGGTGAAATTTGTCATCTGCATTTGACCCAATCCCATGTTCACCGCCTGGGAGGTGAGGGGAGCAGTGAGCAGCAGCGCGTGCCACTCTCAGGAATCCTTTGGTGATTTAACCCCAAATTCCAACCCTTGATGCTGAGTGCCAAGCAAGGAGGAAATGGGTCCCATTTTTTGTCGTCTTTGGTATGACTCGGCCTGGGTTTGAACTCACGACCTCTCAGTCTCAGGGTGGACTCTCTAACCACAAGGCCACTGAGCTGGTTTAGTAAATGTCCTTAATTGAACAATATTGCAGTCTAAAACAACATATTTGTCAATAGATAAACAGTACTTTATTTATTCCTTCAGGAGAGTTATTTCAGGAAAATCAACATTTTCTGCACAATCCCATTCAAGATCAGACAAACATTAACAGGGAGACAGAACAGGATCGCTGACGGGTCTGCCGACTTCCGGCGCCCCTTACAAAAAAGGTGAGATACAGGTAAACAAGTGGGGAATGGGAGAAAAAAATAAAAGATTAAAATAAAATAAAATGAAAAAAATCGGTCAAGTCTGGGCCTCTGGAGAGGGGGTCCAGACTGAGGCCAAGGGAAAAAAACAACAACTCATAGCCATGGTACACATCCCTCTTACATGTGTGTAAGAGGGAAACATCAAACATCAAATAAATGTTTGATGTTTCCCTTTTACACACATGTAATATGAAGTAATTATAGTTGCATATTACTAACGTACAAAGTCTCAAGGCAGAAACGTATTTAAAAAGTATCCAGTAACAAATATTCAAATATTTTACTACATATTACACTAAGGGGTCGCGCGGTTGGGAGAGTGACCGTGCCAGCAACCTGAAGGTTCCTGGTTCAATCCCCACTTACTACTAACCTCGTCATGTCCGTTGCGTCCTTGAGCAAGACACTTCACCCTTGCTCCTGATGGGTCCTGGTTAGGGCCTTGCATGGCAGCTCCCGCCATCAATGTGTGAATGTGGAAATAGTGTCAAAGCGCTTTGAGTACCTTGAAGGTAGAAAAGCGCTATTCAAGTATAAACCATTTACTTAATTTACCCTTAAGTTTGGTATTACTGTGCAAAAGAAACCACCAGAGTTGATTTGTTTGAAAAATGACACTAATATCAACCTCGACCAAAGCTAACATGAAATAACAACCTGGAAAGTCATATTTGTTTTTTTTATTAGTTTGTTAAAGGCCTACTGAAATGAGATCTTCTTATTTAAACGGGGATAGCAGGTCCATTCTATGTGTCATACTTGATCATTTCGCGATTCTGCCATATTTTTGCTGAAAGGATTTAGTAGAGAACATCGAGGATAAAGTTCACAACTTTTGGTCGCTAATAAAAAAGCCTTACTTGTACCGGAAGTAGCAGACGATGTGCGCGTGACGTCACGGGTTGTGGAGCTCCTCACATCCTCACATTGTTTACAATCATGGCCACCAGCAGCGAGAGCGATTCGGACCGAAAAAGCGACGATTTCCCCATTAATTTGAGCGAGGATGAAAGATTTGTTGATGAGGATAGTGAGAGAAAAAAAAAAGACAGGGCAGTGGGAGCGATTCAGATGTTATTAGACACATTTACTAGGATAATTCTGGAAAATCCCTTATCTGCTGATTGTGTTACTAGTGTTGTAGTAAGTAAAGTTTGATCATATTACGCCTGTACTGGCTCACCTGCACTGGCTTGCTGTGCACTTAAGATGTGACTTTAAGGTTTTACTACTTACCTATAAAATACTACACGGTCTAGCTCCAGCCTATTTTGCCGATTGTATTGTACCATATGTCCCGGCAAGAAATCTGCGTTCAAAGGACTCCGGCTTATTAGTGATTCCCAAAGCCCAAAAAAAGTCTGCGGGCTATAGAGCGTTTTCATTTCGGGCTCCAGTACTCTGGAATGCCCTCCCGGTAACAGTTTGAGATGCCACCTAAGTAGAAACATTTAAGTCTCACCTTAAAACTCATTTGTATACTCTAGCCTTTAAATAGACTCCCTTTTTAGACCAGTTGATCTGCCGTTTCTTTTCTTTTTCTCCTATGTCCCACTCTCCCTTGTGGAGGGGATCCGGTCCGATCCAGTGGCCATGGATGACGTATGACGTACTGGCTGTCCAAAGTCGGGACTCAGGATGGACCGCTCGTCCAGAGTCGGGACCCAGGATGGACCGCTTGCCTGTGTATCGGCTTGGGACATCTCTGCGCTGCTGATCCGCCTCCGCTTGGGATGGTTTCCTGCTGGCTCCGCTGTGAACGGGACTCTCGCTGCTGTGTTGGATCCGCTTTGGACTGGACTCTCGCGGCTGTGTTGGATCCATTATGGATTGAACTTTCACAGTATCATGTTAGACCCGCGCGACATCCATTGCTTTCGTCCTCTCCAAGGTTCTCATAGTCATCATTGTCACCGACCCGGGTGTGAGTTTTCCTTGCCCTTATGTGGGCCTACCGAGGATGTTGTAGTGCTTTGTGTTGTGGTTTGTGCAGCCCTTTGAGACACTAGTGATTTAGGGCTATATAAGTAGACATTGATTGATTGATTGATTATACTGTCGTACCTGAAAGTCGGAGGGGTGTGGCCACGGGTGTGGTGACCGCCAGTTTCTCTGAGGGAAGCCACGGAGGAGGCAAGAGAACCGCAGCTGCCTCTTTTTACACGAGGAACAACGCAAGCTCCGCTCATGTCTACGGTAAGAGCCAACTTATTACCACAATTTTCTCACCGAAACCTGCCAGTTGACATGTGGTCAGGAACCATGTTCGCTTGACCGCTCTGTTCCATAGTAAAGCTTCACCTTCGGGAATGTAAACAACGAAACACCGGCTGTGTTTTTGTTACTAAAGGCAGCTGCAATACACCGCTTCCCACCAACAGCCTTCTTCTTTATAGTCTCCATTATTAATTGAACAAATTGCAAAAGATTCAGCAACACAGACGTCCAGAATACTGTGTAATTATGCGATTAAAGCAGACTACTTATAGCTGGGATCGGGCTGGAAAAAAATGTGCGCTACAATCCGAGACGTCACGCGCACGCGCCATCATACGCCTTCTCATACCGACGTTTTCAACAGGATACTTCGCGCGAAATTTAAAATTGCAATTTAGTAAACTAAAAAGGCCATATTGGCATGTGTTGCAATGTTAATATTTCATCATTGATATATAAACTATCAGACTGCGTGGTCGGTAGTAGTGGGTTTCAGTAGGCCTTTAATTTGCAGTTTGTTCGTGCCATAATGTTTCTGATTGGTTGATGGTTCCATTCATGATTGACCGAATCTAATTGATTTTTTTTTTAACCCGCCCACTGCATCTGTCCTACTATTTACTGTAAAGTACGTCAAAAACAACAACAACGCGAGAAGTACGGTGTGCAAAAAGTACCTCTTCCAAAGGTGCTGAATAAATAGGCTGACAGATTGTACGTCTAATGGGGCGGCATAGCTCGGTTGGTAGAGTGGCCGTGCCAGTAACTTGAGGGTTGCAGGTTCGATTCCCTCTTCCGCCATCCTAGTCACTGCCGTTGTGTCCTTGGGCAAGACACTTTACCCACCTGCTCCCGGTGCCACCCACACTGGTTTAAATGTAACTTAGATATTGGGTTTCACTATGTAAAGCGCTTTGAGTCACTCGAGAAAAGCGCTATATAAATATAATTCACTTCACTAATGTGTTAAGATTACGTCACAGACACACATAGTGGATTTATTGTAGCACGGAAGCAGACTGAGATCATGGCTGAACACAGTCGTACCAAGACTTCCTTGAGGCCCCTAAGGGGTCCACTGATGATGACATCATCTGACTCCAAAGTAGTGTATTTCTTTATTGTGCTGTATTGTGTCTTGTTTGTTGGCCTTTTCTCACAACAGTGGTATTCATTGCTGTCGGCTGGGGGCTTGAAGCTGTTCTAGGAAGAGATGACAATGGTATCATTAGCACTTATAGTATAAAGTGGAACCTTAGTTTACAAACCCATCATTATACAAACTTTTCTATCTGTAGGCTACTGTGCTAAATGCTGCTTTGTGGGCTTTTAAGTGTTATTTTAAATAGCATTTTTACTACCTTTTTCTGGTTTACCTAGCCCAAGAAAGCAATGATGTGCGGTTAAAAACATTCAGGATGTAGCCACAGCGTTGTCGACACTGCCTCCCCCACTAACGTTCTTAGTGGGGCGGTATAGCTCGGTTGGTAGAGTGGCCGTGCCAGCAACTTGAGGGTTGCAGGTTCGATTGCCGCTTCCGCCATCCTAGTCACTGCCGTTGTGTCCTTGGGCAAGACACTTTACCCACCTGCTCCCAGTGCCACCCACACTGGTTTAAATGTGACTTAGATATTGGGTGTCACCATGTAAAAAGCGCTTTGAGTCACCAGAGAAAAGCGCTTTATAAATATAATTCACTTCACTTCTTCTGCTGCACGGCAAGAAGATTAACCAACAAAGTAAAGTGATTTTATTTATTTATTTTCTTATTCACAATCACTGTAGCGACCTGGCTGTTGAAGTTAGGGACTTTTGTGATTTCAAACTGTGAGTGCACCACAGGAATAGTGACGGTGTGTCGGCTGGGTGGCTGCAAATGAGGACAGTTCAGCGAGTTGTTGTTGTTTTGACTTTGTCATGAAATAGGAAAATGATCCATCGCCCCCTTGTTATGTTTAATATATAGTACTGTGTAGTGCTTTATATTGTGTTTAACGTGGACAAATCTCTCCTAAGACATGTACAAAACCCAAAATCAGTGAAGTTGGCACGCTGTGTAATTCGTAAATAAAAACACAATACAATTATTGCAAATCCTTTTCAACCTTTATTCAACTGAATTGACTGCAAATACAAGATATTTAATGTTCAAACACAAATCTTATTTTTTATGCAAATAATCACTAACTTACAATTTAATGGCAGCAACACATTGCAAAAATGCTGGCACAGTGGCATTTTTACCACTGTAAAACAACACTCAGTTAATGTTTGGGAAATGACGAGACCAATTTTTGAAGCTTTTCAGGTGGAATTATTTCCCATTCTTGCTTGATGCACAGCTTAAGTTTTTCAACAGTCCGGGGTCCCCATTGTGGTATATTAGGCTTTATATTGCGCCACACATTTTCAATGGGAGACAGGTCTGGACTACAGGCAGGCCACACTTTTACTATGAAGTCACGCTGTAACATGTAGCTTGGCATTGTCTTGCTGAAATTAGCAGGGGCGTCCATGATAACGTTGCTTGGATGGCAACATATGTACCTTTCAGCGTTAATGGTGCTTTCACAGATGGGTAAGGGTAAGTTACCCATGCCTTGGGCCCTAATACACCCCCATACTAACACAGATGCTGGATTTTGAACTTTGCGCCTGTAACAATCCAGATGGTTCTTTTCCTCTTTGTTACAGAGGACACAACGTCCACAGTTTCCAAAAACAATTTGAAATGGGGACTCGCCAGACCGCAGAACACGTTTCTACTTTGCATCAATCCATCTTAGATGAGCTCTGGCCCAGCTAAGCTGGCAGCCTTTCTGGGTGTTGTTGATAAATGGCTTACGCTTTGCATGGTAGAGTTTTAACTTGCACTTATAGATGTAGCAACGAACTGTTGTTACTGAATTGTTCCTGAGCCCATATCCCTTACACACACTTTTTGACGCAGTTCCGCCTGAGGGATCGAAGGTCTGTAATATCATCGCTTACGTGCAGTGATTTTTTCCAGATTCTCTAAATATTTTGATGGTACTACGGACCGTAGATGGTGAAATCCCTAAATTCCTTGCAACAGCTCATTGAGAAATGTTCCTAAACTTTTGGACAATTAGCTCACGCATTTGTTCACAAAGTGGTGACCCTCGCCCCATCCTTGTTTATGAATGACTGAGCATTTCATGGAAGCTGCTTTTATACCCAATCATGGCACCCACCTGTTCCCAATTAGCCTGTTCACCTGTGGGATGTTCCAAATAAGGCTTTGATGAGCATTCCTCAACTTTCTCAGTCTTTTTTGCCACTTGTGCCAGCTTTTTGAAACATGTTGCAGGCACCAAATTCCAAATGAGGTAATATTTGCCAAAAATAAAGTTTTCCAGTACGGACGTTAAGTATTTTGTCTTTGCAGGCTCGGGATCTTTCTGTGTGGAGTTTGCATGTTCTCCCCGTGAATGCGTGGGTTCCCTGCGGGTACTCCGGCTTCCTCTCACCTCCAAAGACATGCACCTGGGGATAGGTTGATTGGCAACACTAAATTGGCCCTAGTGTGTGAATGTGAGTGTGAATGTTGTCTGTCTATCTGTGTTGGCCCTGCGATGAGGTGGCGACTTGTCCAGGGTGTACCCTGCCTTCCGCCCGATTGTAGCTGAGATAGGCGCCAGCGCCCCCCGCGACCCCGAAAGGGAATAAGCGGTAGAAAATGGATGGATGGATGGATGGAGTCTTTTCAATTCAATATGAGTTGAAAAGGATTTGCAAATCATTGTATTTTGTTTTTATTTACAATTTACACAACGTGCCCACTTCACTAGTTTTGGGGTTTGTGCTTCATTCGAGGCTTGAAACCATTATTCTTCTTTACATTGTTTCTCATGGAGGAATTGGTTTCAATACACTAACTTTTCAGTTTCCGAAACCTGTTCAAGAACACACTAAGTCCGTAAATCGAGGCATGCATGGTCATGATCTATCAGCCTGGGGCCGTCCTCCATAGGACAGCCCTATTCTTTCTCCCCTGATGGATGGTGGCAATGTACCTTAGATAGATGCTGCCTCTGGCACCTCGCTGACACGCAGCAGACAGTGTGCGACTATTACTGTGGCAACCGTGCTGATAAATCCTCAGCCTGAATCCGCTTTTTGGGGCTAAAAGAACAAAAACACACACAAAACAGCGACCTTCTGCACCAACCCAACCTGCAAAACATTTTAACCTGTTGAGGGACCCCCGCAAGCTCAAAAAGTAGATTGTATGAAATCGTTCGAAACAAAAAAAAAAAGCTCATTTATTTGAGAAACACTGAATGTCAAATGTGTTGCACGTAGCAAGAACACAATGCCAGGCTGGTGCGTGGGCGTGCTAGGCAGATGAGATTAAAGGATGGCGGAAAAAAAATCATTATTTCTTTAATCTTCGGACAGGGTGATTTTTTTTTCCACCCCCCAAACATGACATTGTAAATTATTGATGCTGACAGACATATTTAAGAAATGATGAATCCTGGAGGAGGAATGCAGTTGATGACCCACATCAGCATGCATATGAGGTGACATGTTCTAGTGCAGTGTTTTTCAACCTTATTTAAGCCAAGGCACATTTTCTTCATTGGAAACATCCTGAGGCACACCACTAGCAGAAAACATTAAAAAAAAAAAGAAACTCAGCGGCGATCCATCCATCTTCTTCCGCTTATCCGAGGTCGGGTTGCGGGGGTAGTAGCCTAAGCAGGGAAGCCCAGACTTCCCTCCCCCCAGCCACTTCGTCTAGCTCTTCCCGGGGGATCCCGAGGCGTTCCCAGGCCAGCCGGGAGACATAGTCTTCCCAACGTGTCCTGGGTCTTCCCTGTGGCCTCCTACCGGTTGGGCGTGCCCTAAACACCTCCCTCGGGAGGCGTTTGGGTGGCATCCTGACCAGATTACCGAACCACCTCATCTGGCTCCTTTCGATGTGGAGGAGCAGCGGCTTTACTTTGAGTTCCTCCCGGATGACAGAGCTTCTCACCCTATCGCTAAGGGAGAGCCCCGCCACACGGCGGAGGAAACTCATTTCGGCCGCTTGTACCCGTGATCTTATCCTTTCGGTCATGACCCAAAGCTCATGACCATAGGTGAGGATGGGAACGTAGATCGACCGGTAAATTGAGAGCTTTACCTTCCGGTTCAGCTCCTTCTTCACCACAACGGATCGATACAATGTCCGCATTACTGAATACGCCGCACCGATCCGCCTGTCGATCTCACGATCCACTCTTCCCCCACTCATGAACAAGACTCCTAGACTCAGATTTGGAGGAGGATGATTCTCATTGCGGCCGCTTCACACTCGGCTGCGAACCGATCCAGTGAGAGCTGAAGATCCCGGCCAGATGAATCCATCAGGACCACATCATCCGCAAAAATCAGAGACCTAATCCCGCGACCACCAAACCGGAACCCCTCAACGCTTTGACTGCAGGCGATATTGACAGTAAAAAGTCGTTCTCGCAATTGTTGGATATGACTTTAAACCATAACCAACAATGCATTTTTTTTATTTTTTTATTTCATTTTAATCTTCTATTCTCCCCCCCCCCTGTTTACCTGTATGTCAACTTTTTTGTAAGGGGCGCTGGAAGCCGGCAGACCCGTCAGCGATCCTGTTCTGTCTCCCTGTAATGTTTGTCTGATCTTGAATGGGATTGTGCTGAAAATTGTAATTTTCCTGAAGGAACTCTCCTGACGGAATAAATAAAGTACTAATCTAATCTAATCTAATCTAATCTAATCTAATCTAATCTAATCAATATAGCTCTTGTCTCAAAGTAGGTGTACTGTCACCACCTGTCACATCACGCCGTGACTTACTTTGAGTTTTTTGCTGTTTTCCTGTGCGGACTGTTTCCTATTTTGTTGTTGATTGTCATGTCATGTACGGATGTACTTTGTGGACGCCGTCTGCTGTTCCACACACTGTAAGTCTTTGCTGTAGTCCAGCATTCTGTTTTTTGTTTATTTTGTAGCTGGTTCAGTTTTAGTTTCGTTTTGCATAGCCATCCCTAAGCTGCAATGCCTTTTCTTAGCGGCACTCGCCATTTGTTTATTTTTGGTTTAAAGGGGAACATTATCACCAAACCTATGCAAGCGTCAATATATACCTTGATGTTGCAGAAAAAAGACCATGTATTTTTTTAACCGATTTCCGAACTCTAAATGGGTGAATTTTGGCAAATTAAACGCCTTTCTGTTTATCGGTCTTTTAGCGATGACGTCAGAACGTGACGTTACCGAGGTAACACACCTACCATATTAATTTTCACATTACAAACACCGGGTCTCAGCTCTGTTATTTTCCGTTTTTTCGACTATTTTTTGGAACCTTGGAGACATCATGCCTCGTCGGTGTGTTGTCGGAGGGTGTAACAACACTAACAGGGAAGGATTCAAGTTGCACCACTGGCAAGAAAGCTGCCGCCAGACCCCCATTGAATGTACCAGAGTGTCTTCACATTTGACCGGCGATGCTGAGACAGACATGACACAGAGATGTATGGATAACCTGCAGATGCATTTGCAACGATTAAGTCAACGAAATCACAAAGATGAGTTTTGTTGATGTTGTTGACTTATGTGCTAATCAGACATATTTGGTCACGTCATGACTGCCAGCTAATCGATGCTAACATGCCACGCTAATCGATGCTAACATGCTATTTACGCTAGCTGTATGTACATTTGAAACTAGATACCCACATTTAATGCGAAACAAACACTTACCAATCGACGGATTTAAGTTGCTCCAATGTCACAAGATGCAAAAGTCCTGATCTTTTGGTCTACACAGTTTACCGGCGGTGCTAATAAGGCAGCCATGCTATGGGCCACTTCATTAGGTACACCCACGCTATGGCCGAATAGCGTCAATAGCTATTCGCACAATAGCTTCAGTTTCTTCTTCAATTTCATTTTCGCTATCTGCCTCCATACTCCGACCATCTGTTTCAATACATGCGTAATCTGTTGAATCGCTTAAGCCGCTGAAATCCGAGTCTGAATCCGAGCTAATGTCGCTATGTCTTGCTGTGGTAACCGCCATGTTGTTTGTATTGGCAGCCCTGTATGACGTCACAGGGAAATGGATAGTGGTTTCGAAGATAGCAAAAATAAGGCACTTTAAAGCTTTATTTAGGGATATTCCGGGACCGGTAAAATTTTGAAAAAAACTTTGAAAAATACAACAAGCCACTGGGAACTGATTTTTTATTGTTTTTAACCCTTTTGAAATTGTGATAATGTTCCCCTTTAAGCATTAGATAACTTTTTACCTTCACTCTGCCTCCCGCTGTCGTTTGCATATTGTAATCACGACAAACCATGCTCCCGACATCCACAAAGCAATTAGCTACCTGCTGCCACCTACTGATATGGATGAGTATTACATGGTTACTCCGCTGAGCTCCAGACAGCACAGACACTCAACAACTGCACATTATTTGCAGATTATAAATACTGCTTTGCACAAAATATTATTAACCCAATCAGATGAAATGACATCATCTCCCAGGGCGCGACACAGTGGTTGGAAAAACACTGTTCTAATGGAACACATCAAACATATTTACAGTTTAAAGTCAGTATATTGCAAAGTACTGCTCAGTGTTCAGGTGTCCCAATGACAAACTAGACACCAGTGATGAAATCTGACCCCTGGTCTTGTATCTTTAATTGTCCGGTCCTGCAGCACCATCTGGAGGTTTATTCGAGTATGCACCGTCTCAGGGATGCTCGCCACCATCAGTGTGCCCTTGTACTAACACAAAAGGTCTATTCTTAGGGCAGCAAAGACAGGAGACAAAGACACTACGACACCCAGCGGGTACACAAAAGAGGGTATTAATGCTTCCTCTCATAAATACAGCAGCTATGATTGTCAAAATGCTACATTTAATTTGACTTTATATGATGTCCATCCGTCCATTTTCTACCGCTTGTCCCTTTTGGAGATGCGAGGGGTGCTGGAGCCTATCTCAGCTGCATGTATCCAAGATTAACTTTAAATGCCACAGTTTTTAGCAACAATTTCGCACAGTACCATTCCAAAGCTTGGTTGCTTTAAACATGCAGCAATGATCCTTATATAATTGTGATACAATCAATAAATGTACAAACAGTGTGACTTCTTACAACACTCTACTCTTGTTCTGACTCAGGGTGTCCCGATCCTGTATTGAGACTGTCACGCCTATGTTTCATGTTTTGTTTTGGTCATACTATGTTTAGTTTTTTGGACATTTAGTTCTGTTTTGCATTTCCTTGTTTGTCTTGTTACCATGCCAACTGATTTAGTTTTCATCTGTCATGTCTGATCATGAATTTTGTATGGCCATACTACCCTGAGCATCCCCAATCTCATCTGTTCTCAAAGCTAAGCAGTGTCTGGCCAGGTTTGTACTTGGATGGGAGACTTCCTAGGAATACCAGGTACCTTTGGTAAGTTCTTTTTTTTTCACTCCCTGTTTTACCATGACGACCAATCAGTTCACCTGTCTTGTCTCACACCTGTTTTCACTGATCATGTCCATTATTTAAGCCACAGTTACCAGGTAGTCAGTCTGGCAACATCACCTTCTTCACGACCTCGATTATCTGCTTCATGCCTTGCTATAATGTTCATTTTGTCCACGTAAGTTTTTGTCATTCATGCCATAGCACAAGTGTTTTGTTTCGTGTTTATAGTTTATAGCCTTTGTGCTAGTCTTTTGTTTCATAGCCCAAGTTTTGTACCTCCATTGTAAACGTTTTTTTGTTTGTTCCTGTTTATATTTTTTGAGTAAATAAATTAAATATGTACCTACCTTCACGCCATTTTCACTCCAATCGCTTCGCACCTCGGGAAAACAACCCAAGACCAAGTCCAAGCCTGACAGAGACGAAGAATCGGTCAAATATCAGCAAAATAACAAGTATCAATAATATACCGGCATGCATTTTAAATCGCTGATACAAACTGATGTTTACTCGTGCTTGTACTCAGATACACGTTGTATTATTAAGTAATATACAGCCATCGTTATTTCATATTTGCTTATGTTGACAAATGTGTTTCGTTTAGTTACACATGTATTTCAGCTTGTGGGCTATTGTGTGCTTAGCTGTTGTGTAGCTGCTAGCTTCTAATAGCCTATAGCAGGGGATTACTAAATTTAGAGACAACATTGTGTCTGGGGGCCGGTATATTTCTTTTTAGGAACACTAATAGCAAACCTCACAATAATGTCTGATTGAATGCTAAAAAGGTCATGGACAGACCGCCTTAGAAAACGGAATGGAATTTTTAATTTGTTTACTGAATGAGAGACCCAGAATGTACATGAAAATAAAAAATGTGGAATTTACAATATCAACTATGCAGGATAAAAGACTGGCTATTGACAACATATGAACGTCACCTTCCCTCTCCATCAACATATTTTACAATCAAGCTGAACGCAACAAAAATGCAACAAACACCGCGTAAAACACAACGTGAAGGGTAAAAAAATCCCCACCTACAATCTGATATATCTCTATTACAATCCCCAAAGAGGGCACTTTAAGTTGAAGTCATGTGTAGAAATCTTTATTTATAATTGAATCACTTGTTTATTTTTCAACAAGTTTTTAGTAAATTTGATATCTTTTTTTCCAAATAGTTCAAGAAAGACCACTACTAATAGGCAATATTTTGCACTGTTGTACAATTTAATAAATCAGAAACTGATGACAAAGTGCTGTATTTTACCGCTTTATCTCTTTTCTTTAACCAAAAATGCTTTGCTCTGATTAGGAGGTACTTGAATTAAAAAAAAATTTTCACAGGGGGTAGGTACATCACTAAAAAAAGGTTGAGAACCACTGAATTAGATTACCATGATAAGTAGTATATCATGCAAAAGTGCAGATTGCAACCATTGAACTACTTTGTATAGTTCAAGACTTACGGTCATTTGAAAACATCCCTGCACATCATAATGGCAGCTACAGTTTCCATCTTAAAGATCTAAAAAAAACCTTGTTTGGGAATGTCTGGCGGGCCAGATTGAAAAGCCTAACGGGCCACATGTGGCCCATGGACCTTAATTTGGACAGTCTGGAGCCCTTCCCTTCGACTTTCTCCTTTTGTTTTTGCTTCTTTAAATAATAAATACACCATTTTACTTCAAGCTGATACCTCGTTCATCTGCATCCTTAAAATCCCAACAACCTCCTACGTCTTCCACACCGCACCGTTTGACGTCGCTTGACAATCGTCACTTCCTGTCAATGAGAAAGGACGCAAAGAAAAAGGCTACCGGGGTTTTTGTTAAAGGGGAACATTATCACCAGACCTATGTAAGCGTCAATATATACCTTGATGTTACAGAAAAAAGGCCATATGTTTTTTTTTAACCAATTTCCGAACTCTAAAAGAGTGAATTTGGCGATTTAAAACGCCTTTCAATTGTTCGCCTGTCGGAGCGATGACCTTTCACCCGTGACGTCACATCGTGAAGCGACCCGCCATTTTCTCAAACACATTACACACACCAAGTCAAATCAGCTCTGTTATTTTCAGTTTTTTCGACTGTTTTCCGGTACCTTGGAGACATCATGCCTCGTCGGTGTGTTGTCGGAGGGTGTAACAACACGAACAGGGACGGATTCAAGTTGCAACTGTGGTCAAAAGATGCAAAAGTCCCTTGTTTGTTCTGCACACTGTACCGACGACAGCTATGCTACGACAGAGATGGCACAGAGGTGGCAAGAATGTGTGGATATCCTGCGACACTCAAAGCAGATGCATTTCCAACGATAGAAGATCTTAAAGGCCTACTGAAATGAGATTTTCTTCTTTAAACGGGGATAGCCGGTCCATTCTTTGTGTCATACTTGATCATTTCGCGATATTGCCATATTTTTGCTGAAAGGATTTAGTAGAGAACCTCGACGATAAAGTTTGCAACTTTTGGTCGCTAATAAAAAAGCCTTGCCTGTACTGGAAGTAGCAGACGATGTGCGAGGGACGTCACAGGGTGTAGAGCTCCTCACATCCTCACATTGTTTACAATCATAGCCACCAGCAGCTAGAGCGATTCGGACCGAGAAAGCGACAATTTCCCCATTAATTTGAGCGAGGATGAAAGATTCGTGGATGAGGATAGTGAGAGTGAAGGACAATAAGAAAGAAAAAACAAGACGAGGGCAGGAGCGATTCAGATGTTATTAGACACATTTACTAAAATAATTCTGGAAAACCCCTTATCTGCTTATTGTGTTACCAGTGTTTTAGTGAGATTATATAATCATACCTGAAAGTCGGAGGGGTGGGATGACCGCCAGTGTCTCTGAGGGAAGCCACGGAGGAGGCAAGAGAGTTGCAGCTGCCTCTTTTTACACGAACGACGCAAGCTCCACTCATGTCTACGGTAAGAGCCGACTTATGACCACAATTTTCTCACCGAAACCTGCCGTTGGACATGTGGTAGAGAACCATGTTCGCTTAACCGCTCTGTTCCATATTAAAGCTTCACAACAAGCAAAGAAACACCGGCTGTGTTTGTGTTGCTACAGCCGGCCAAAATACACCGCTTTCCACCAACATTTGTAGTCTCCATTATTAATTGAACAAAGCAACACAGATGTCCAGAATACTGTGTAATTATGCGATAAAAACAGACTACTTTTAGCCGTGTTCGGTGCTGGGAGAACATGTCCGCTACCACCGGTGACGTCACGCGCATCATACGCATCATCATTCCACAAAGTTTTCAACAGGATACCTCTCGGGAAATTTTAAATTGCAGTTTAGTAAACTAAAAGGCCGTATTGGCATGTGTTGCAATGTTAATATTTCATCATTAATATATAAACTATCAGACTGCGTGGTCGGTAGTAGTGGGTTTCAGTAGGCCTTTAAGTCACACTTTCTTCTAGTGTCTCCATGTCTGGAATAAAACGGAGACACCATCCTGCCCCCCGCTGCTCAGGACAGGACTCCCTGGAACACGCACTCAGCAGCTACCCAAAAGCTCTTGGAGACGGGCGCTATCGCCGGCGTCACGACCAGTTGCTTAGGGCAGTCGCTGACAGCATCGCCACTGCCATCAACACCAACAAAAGTCTACACAAGCCAAAGACCATCGCATTCCACAGAGCTGGAGAGAAACCCAACATACCACCACTGGGCGCAGTCCGGCCTCCTCACCTCACGCCAACGACTGGCAACTGGAAGTGGACCTGGGCAGGCAAGAGAAGTTCCCTTCTAGGATTACATCAACCAGGCTCTGCCCAGACATGGTCATTGTCTCAGATTCCACCCGGCAGCTGATTATTCTGGAGCTAACTGTGCCTTGGGAAGAACGCATGGACGAGGCCAATGAGAGGAAGCGTGCCAAATACCAGGAGCTGGAGGAAGAGTGTAGGAGACAAGGCTGGAAAACAATATGTGAGCCTCTGGAGGTGGGCTGTCGGGGATTTGCAGGGCGGTCACTCTGCAGAGGCAAAATTGCTACTAAAGTCGCAGAGAAAGCCACAAGATGGCTTTGGATTAACCTCTTATTTATCTTTGCTACTCGGGATTATTGGACCCTAATTACAATAAAAACTAAGAATCACCTTTTGATATGATGTACTTAGTCCATGAGTACACAAACGTGTACTTCATGTTCAGTGACATGCTAATTCTTATTTTTACACTTTTTTTCCCCCAAATTCCATTGTATGTTGTACTCTTCTGACACCACCAGATGGCAGTATAAGTGTCCACATAAGCGGCCATAAGACCCCAATTCAGTAGTGTACACCATTTTGGAAATAAGAGCTAAAAGGTGCTGTCCACGCATGTGGCCACTAAGCCTTTATAGGTAAGAGGGCAGAACCGTGGGCAAATGCTGCTGGGACACAGGCTGGGGATTGATCACCCTGGCCAGGTCGCCAGGGCTGAGGGGACCCCCGATGATCGCAGGAAACAACATCACTGATGTGTCCCAGCGCATCCGCATGATGTGTCTTTCACCTACTTTTTTCAAATTTCATACAGTACATTGCAGAATATGTGGGAATATGACTCTGGATCTTGTTGATGATGCAGGTATGGACTGCAGACCTTCTGTCAACTTGAGGAAAACATCAGAACCCTTCTAGTAATCGAAGATACTTTGACCTCAATCCTCCCCCCAGGTTTGTGACTCATCCAACTCTAACATGCTGGTCCATGTTGTAAAGCATTAATATTAGTGATGAGTCAAACAATACCGATGCATCAACACATTATGACACAATGACCCAAACACACATCAAAAGTGGTAAAGGAATGGATAAATTTGGCTAGAATTAATGTTTTAGAATGGCCTTCCCAAAGTCCTGACTTAAACGTGTGGACAATGCTGAAGAAACAAGTCCATGTCAGACGATCAACACATTTAGCTGAACTGCATCAATTTTGTCAAGAGGAGTGGTCAAAAATTCAACCAGAAGTTTCCCAGAAGCGCCTTATTACAGTGAAACTTGCCAAGGGACGTGTAACCAAATATTAACATTGCTTTATGTATACTTTTGACCCAGCAGATTTGGTCACATTTTCAGTAGACCCATTATAAATTCATAAAAGAAGGAAACTTCATGGAGGTTTTTTGTGACCAACAAGTATGTGCTCCAATCACTCTATCACTAAAAAATAAGAGTGGTAGAAATTATTGGAAACTCAAGACAGCCATGACATTAGGTTCTTTACAAGTGTATGTAAACTTTTGACCACGACTGTATATATATATATATATATATATATATATATATATATATATATATATATATATATATATATATATTAGAATAGATTCAGTTATGGTTAAACTAGGCAAGAGGGATACATTTGAGTGCCCAAAGTGAGGGAGTAAATGTAATCTGTGGTGATCTTAAAACACCATAAAATAACCAGTATTTTTTGGCCACATTGGCTCTGAGACATTAGCAACTTGTTCAGAAAGCAAGTGGGATCTTGACGCTGACAAGCCTCTTCCAGCCGTGTAAAATCGCACCAATATACAAGCAAACATGGAGAGACGGCAGCTCCACATCTACTCTCCCAGGAGTAAATTCCGCACATGCACGAGAACATAAAGTTCACAGCTGCAGCCAATGTAGGGTATGTTTTTCATTCAATTCCTGCTGCATTAGGATAATCTGCAGGCATTATGTGGTAGAGCAAATTATTTATTTGATTCATGATGGAGTAATTTGCCGTGTTTGTGGGCATCTTTTCATCATCTCATCAGTATGTTGAATTTCACTCATGTGCATCAGGGGTCTGCACAATTAGATGTACTAGAATTGAATAGAATAGAATAGACTTTATTGTCATATTTGCATATAACGAGATTAAAGACTCCAATTTAAAGTGCGGTTGTGGGAACAAATATGGGGTAAAATAAATGTGAATTATATTTATATAGCGCTTTTCTCAAGTGACACAAAGCGCTTTACATAGTGAAACCCAATATCTAAGTTACATTTAAACCAGTGTGGGTGGCACTGGGAGCAGGTGGGTAAAGTGTCTTGCCCAAGGACACAACGGCAGTAACTAGGATGGCACAAGCGGGAATCGAACCTGCAACTCTCAAGTTGCTGGCACGGCCACTCTACCAACCGAGCTATGCCGCCCCAATTACACAATAGGTAATCAAAGAAAAACTAACAATTGAAATAAACAGACTACTATCCAATAAAAATAACAAGCAATCCTGTACAATCTACAAAACACTATAGAAATACAAAATACTGTACAATATACGGAACAAGACAAGAGTACCGAAGTAATAAATAACAAGTGTCGGACGGTTTGCACTCGAAGGGTAGTATTGCACAGTAGGGTATTAGGGCATGAAATTGTATAGGGGTGAATTATTATTATCATAAGTTAGAGTTCCACATGGTGACAGCTCTGGGGAAAAAAGCTGTCTCTGAGCCTGTTTGTTCTGGCTCTGATGCACCTGTAGCGCCTGCCTGATGGTAGCAGGTGGAACAGGTGGTAGCCAGGGTGTGTGCTGTCTTTTTGGTGATGGTTTTAGCTTTCTTGAGGCAACGGGAGTAATGTAAATCCTTCAGGGAGGGGAGGGGGCAGCTGATGATTTTTTTGTGCAGACTGTTGTCTGCTTCAGTGCAGCTGGCGTACCACACTGTTATGCAGTACGTCAGCAGGCTCTCGACAGCCGAGCGATAGAAGGTCACCATCAGCTGTCTCTCCAGTCTGTTTTTCCTCAGCACCCTCAGGAAGTGGAGTCTCCGCTGGGCCTTCCGGATGACCACAGTTATATTTTGGGTCCAGGACAGGTCAGCAGATATGAGGGTGCCGAGGAACTTGAAGGAGCTAACTCTCTCCACCTCCTCGCCGTTGATGTAGAGGGGGCGGGGTCTGCAGTGTTTTTCCTGAAGTCAAAGATGAGTTCCTTGGTTTTTGTGGTGTTCAGTGCCAGATTATTCACTGAACACCACGCTGATAGTTTCAGGACCTCATCTCTGTATGCAGACTCATCCCCCCCTGTAATGGGACCCACCACCGTTGTGTCATTGACTAGTACATACCATACAGTATATAATACTACATGAGTGCTAAAGTACAGTGTACAAGTGGCTTGATAGGTGTTCACTGTCAAACCTCTACATATCTGTCAGTACTAATACAAATACATTTTACTGTAATGCAGTCACTCTGTTCTACACAACTGCAACGACAAAAATAACCCATACTATGTGTATTACATGCAATAATGCATCACAGCATATGATCTCACATGACAGTTATCATTAGTTTCTTGTATTTTGTATTATTTCATGTCTAGTGCTCTTTTTCCTCCCACTTCCTGTTTGCCTCTATTTACCAGCACTCCTCCGGTCTGAGCGCTGGATCCCTCACGATTGGCAGTCAGGACATGCCTGTCCCTGGTTGCCAATCCGGATGCTTCTTATGCCAGCCCTGACCTTTGGACAGAGCTGGATTGTTTTGCTTTGTGCGTCACACATGTTTGCTCTTTGTGTATTTTTTTTGTGTTTTGTGCGTTTTTCTGAATAAATGGGCTTCTTGCACACACTTGCCTGCCGTCTCTGCATCCAGGGGTCCGGACATACACCAGAACAAAACAAATTCCCATATAGTACACATTCTCTGTAGGGAATTTTATTCGAGTAGGTTCAGCAATCTGACTGGGTGCTTAGTCAGCACTTTGTAAAATTCCATCCATCCATTTTCTACCGCTTATTCCCTTTCGGGGTCGCGGGGGGCGCTGGCGCCTATCTCAGCTACAATCGGTCGGAAGGCAGGGTACACCCTGGACAAGTCGCCACCTCATCGCAGGGCCAACACAGATAGACAGACAACATTCACACTCACATTCACACACTAGGGCCAATTTAGTGTATGTCTTTGGAAGTGGGAGGAAGCCGGAGTACACGGAGGGAACCCACGCATTCACGGGGAGAACATGCAAACTCCACACAGAAAGATCCCGAGCCTGGATTTGAACCCAGGACTGCAAGAACTTCGTATTGTGAGGCAGACGCACTAACTCCTCTGCCACCGTGAAGCCCACTTTGTAAAATTGATTGTTTCATTTTGTTTTCATTGATTTACCACTATTAGGTACAATGATAGACAAAACTAGGCATGCTACTTGATTCAACTTTGGTTTTGGACTCAGGTCCAGTTCAAAACATTTAGCTGCCACTTGGTGAGTAAACGCTATCATGCTCACAACCCCTCCGAGGAGTGAGTTTGCACCCAACAGACAAAGTGTGCCGTCACCCAAGTGTGCAATGTTAGCGGGTGTGAGAGCGCCACACTAAAAGGCTTCTCTGGATAAGTCGGCAAGCAGCCGTCAAGCAGGGATAAGGATGTTTTTTTTGTTGTTTGTTTTAATGTTTTTATAGCTTTAGTGTGACGTCCTCATGGCTCTCCCAAAAATACGAATTTAACACATATTACTCCAGGTGGTCAGATGCGTCTGCAGGCAAGCACTTCAGCCCAGCAGATATTCAGTGGCACCCAGGAAAAGGCTGAACTTGAGCAAATATTTCCTAAGGCTGGTGTCAAAACCACATGGAGAAAAAACCCCGATGGATTGCGAGGGGAAAACATAACTTCCTTGGCACACCAAACGTTTTGCAGCCTGTGAAAACTCACAGACACTTGAAAATGTGTGTTAAAGTATAGGTGTTTGTTAAAAGTCGATTGAAGACTTTCAGACCGCTTCTTGATGCTGCTATTACCGCATTGTAAGGACTGGTCTCCTAAAGCTTTAGTAAAACTTGGTAGTATTGCTCTTCTGTCTGGGTGGTCCTTCTTACTCAACATATATGCAATCCTAAATAATTTTGGATTGACCATTGAGAGGAAGACTGGTCGGACGCAACAACACCAACATTGTTTCAGTTTACTAATACAGCTATTTTGTGACATTGTTTCAAAGACCGTTTTAAAAGACATGTATGTATAATCAACGTTGCATCAGTGTCTTGTGCCTGCTGAGTTAGAGTACGCACCGGCAATTACTTTCTGATTAGTGTTTTTTACCTGTGGCGTAGTGATCACGCCCCTTATATAAACCTGCCTCGCGATCCACTCAGCCTGGGTCTCTTGTTCGCTATGTGCGATTGTTTACGTTTATGTTCCAGGCAATGCTAATTTATCTTGCGTACTACACTTCACCTCCGCTCCTAGCGACAATAACTGTGTTAATTTGCCGTGGTTTTGGAATTAAAATATAATTCTCACCGCCAAGCGGCTTCCTGCCGTTCATCCTGCATCTTGGGGACACGACCTTTGCAGCAATGCGACCCAAACGCAACAGATCAAATGCTTTGAATTTAAAATTATTCCGCATTGTTTGTTTTACAAAAGTGTCCTTGCTTTCATTAAAACAAAATAACAGATTATATTTATATACTGTAAAGCAGCGGTCCCCAACCTTTGTGTAGCTGCGGAACGGTCAACGCTTGAGAATTTGTCCTATATTGATATATAATCAGAGGTGGGTAGTAACACGCTACATTTACTCCATTACATCTACTTGAGTAACTTTTGGGATGAATTGTACTTCTAGGAGTAGTTTTAATGCAACATACTTTTACTTGAGTATATTTATAGAGAAGAAACGCTACTTTTACTCCCCTCCATTTATCTACATTCAGCTTGCTACTCGCTACTGATTTTTACCTATCTGTTAATGCACGCTTTGTTTGTTTTGTTTTTTTCAGACAGACCTTTAAAGTAGGATCTATCACATACCTGCGTTTCACCAATCAAATGCAGTCACTGGTGACGTTTGACTCCGTTTCACCAATCAAACAGAGCCAGGCGATCCCATGACTAACTGCACACTTTAAAAAAAACGTTTTTTTATAAACCTATATTTATAAATTTCAACATTTAAAAACAGTTGAAAATAATAATCAAAGTAAGTACAAAAACAGTACAAAACATTATAAAAAACGTACAAAACAGTGCCAGGGGGTTATAAATTCAAAGTAACTAAATTTGAATGCAAATATATATATATATATATATATATATATATATATATATATATATATATATATATATTTGTATATATATATATATATATATATATATATATATATATATATATATATATATATATATATATATATATATAAAATAAACAAAGAGCAACGCCATAGGCTCACTCAATCTCAGTAAATAACTTAAATTTGGAACACAGCACACAGCATCATCGTTTTCACAGCTTTTTGGTTGTTAGAGGTAGAGTGTTTTATTGTAGAGTTCTAAATCTTTTTTAAAGGCACAAAAAACACTTACATTTATGAATATGAAACTTAGCCAATAGTATAATGAGGTTGCGAAGGTAAAATTCATTTTCAATTTTTTTTTCAATATAGTGTAAAACCAAATATGTATTATTTAATATATATTATTGTTTTAGTTGCTAAAGAGGTATTCCTGGCTGTGAATTTGTTCATTGCTATTTTTATGTTTTTGTGCATTACTTGTTGCCTTCATCATTAAATGAACAGGTTACTCATCAGTTACTCAGTACTTGAGTAGTTTTTTCACAACATACTTTTTCTTTTACTCAAGTAAATATTTGGGTGACTACTCCTTACTTTTACCGGAGTAATACATCTCTAAAGTAACAGTACTCTTACTTGAGTACAATTTCTGGCTACTCTACCCACCTCTGTATATAATGTATATAATGAGTTTTTTTATGTTGATTTAATAATAAAAAAAACAAAAAAAACCTTTTTATTTTTATTTTTTTTATTTTTTTTAATTTCTTGTGCGGCCTGGTACCAATCGGACCGGTGGTTGGGGACCATTGCTGTAAAGGACATTAGGCAAAGAAAAATACTGTGACATTGCTTTCATGAAAACAAATCTCATTAGGTTAAATGTCAACATCCATCCATCCATTTTTTACCGCTTGTCCCTTATGGGGTCGCGGAGGGTGCTGGAGCATATCTCAGCTGCATTCGGGCGGAAGGCGGCGTACACCCTGGACAAGTCGCCACCTCATCGCAGGGCCAACACAGATAGACAGACCACATTCACACACTAGAGCCAATTTAGTGTTGCCAATCAACCTAACCCCAGGCGCATGTCTTTGGAGGTGGGAGGAAGCCGGATGCAAAATAACGTCAATTGCGGCCCGAGGGCCGCATGTCAGTGTAAAGCGTCTTTGAGTACCCTGAAAAGCACTAAACCAAATAAAATACATTATTGTTATTATTATTATTATAATAATTATTATTATTATTATTATTATTATTATTGTGTATAATGTATCTAATGTTAGGCACAGCTTTTGATTTTTTTTTTCTTGTAATTCCGTAAATGTGTTTTATCAGTGTGACACACGCACACGCACATGCACACGCACACTTTATAATATTATGTGTTCATGTCTTTGCACCAGCCTATGGTCTATGAGCAATGCCCCCCTGGCCGCGGTGACCCCGGTGTCTCGCCATTCCGGGAGGGTGACAACAGTCCCTGCCAGGGTCCAGCGGTCCTTATCCAAGCCTGTCTTACTGGTTCACAGTACCCTATTCTGGCTCACCCATGTATGACGGCAGCAGCACAGAGGGGCTTGATTCAGCACAGTACGATGTGTCGCTACAGAAACCTTCTCCAAACTGGACTCCTTGCACACTCCCTTCTCTCTGATTGAATAAAACAACTTCAGGTGGGAAGATGATCTCTTACAAACTCATGCAAAATTTTCCCATTCTAACATGTTACTAAAACTAAGAAATATCACTCAATTTCCGGCAATTGATAGAAAGTGCATCTTAAAACTATCCACAGCATTTTGTTATGTTACAGCCTTATTCAAAAATTAATCAAATTATTTTTGTCCTCAAAATTTAACAGACAATGCCCCATTGTGGCAATGCGCATATATATTTGTGGAGGGGGCGTGGCCTGCGGGGCTGCAGCGACGCAGGGTGCTCGAGGACTGGTTTCGAAATCAGCGACAGGTGCGTAGATGGCCTACCTGGGCCTGGTTGTCTAATCATCTTTTGCTCTGTTAAAAGGCAGCAGCCAGGGGGAGAGAGTTGTTGGAGTGGGAGTTGGAGCTGAAGGAGAGTCGGAGCGAGAAAGAGAGACAAAGACAATTGCTGAAAAGCCACCAAAAGACCATATTTGGAAAAAATAACATCATTGTGAATCTAAACTGGACTCTCATGTCAATGCCTGGTGGTCCGAAAAACCCACTGGAGGGCAACTTTCACAATTTTGGCGCCCAACCAGGCCGGACCACCTGGCTGTCACATCCCGCTTTGCTGCAGGCCCACAGGCCACGCCCCCTCCACAATATTTGTTTTTACAAAATGTATAAAAACTTTAAAATTCACATGTATTCTCAGTTTTTGCTCAATACTTTGTTGATGCATCTTTGGCAGAAATTACAGCCTCATGTCTTTTTGAATACGATGCCACAAGCTTGGCACACCTATCGTTGGGCGGTTTCACCCATTAATCTTTGCCCATTCCTCTGTTCAGAACCTCTCATACTCCATCAGGTTGGATAAGAAGCGTGGTTTTCAATTTAGGATGTCTCTGTACATTGCTACATTCATCTTTCCCTCTATCCTGGCTAGTCTCCCAGACCCCGCCGCTGATAAACATCCCAACATCATGATGCTGCCACCACCATGCTTCACTGTAGTGATGGTATTGGCCTGGTGATGAGGGGTGCCTGGTTTCCTCCAAACATGATGCCTGGCATTTATGCCAAAGAGTTTAATCTGGGTCTTATTGGACCAGAGAATTTGGTTTCTCATGATCTGAGAGTCTTTCAAGTGCATTTTGGCAAACGTTTTTACTAAGAAATAGCTTTCGTCTGGCCACTATCACACAGGCCTGGTTGGTGGATTGTTGCAGAGATGGTTGTCCTTCTGGAAGGTTCTCCTCTCTCCACAGAGGAAAGCTGTAGCTCTGACAGAGTGACCATCAGGTTCTTGGTCACCTCCCTGACTAGACTAAGATGAATGCAGTAGTGTACAGAGACATCATGGATGAAAACTGCCCAAAGATATAGGTGTGCCAAGTTTGTGGCATCAAATTCAAAAAGACTTGAGGCTGTAATTGTTGCCAAAGGTGCACCAGCAAAGTATTGAGCAAAGGCTTTGAATACTTACGTACATGTAGTTATTACTTTTAATAAATTAGCAAAAAATTACTACTTTTTCACACTGTCATCACGGGGTATTGTCTGTAGAGATTATTCCATTTTGGAAAAGGTTACAAAATAGCAAAATGTGGATGTAGTGAAGCTCGGTGACCACTTGCCCGATGCATTGTATGTATGTTTCATTTGATGCTTTATTCATCACAGTTGAATATGTTTATTTTACGGTTTATTGCTTATATTAACCTCATGTTCATGATTAGGTGTTGATTGCGGTAGAATGGATGGATGAATGTTCAAATGCTTGATGAATTAAACAACATTTTTATAGTATAAATGAGAAAGTATACTGTATCTAACATGTGGTTTATGATGTAAATAAATATATTTTTTTATCCAGACAAATTTTTTACATTTAGTTGAATAGTTCCAGTGTTATCAAGCTGTGTTATTGCCTCCTCAGTTTCCATTTTAAAAAACAATGTCAATGCAATTTATTGCTTAAACCTCGCACCTAAAAAAAAAGCTCCTTTTGACCGCAGTATTTATCCTCTTACAGAATACCTATTACTTATTGTTACTGATGACGTATGTTTACCATGTTATAATGCAGAGGTGTGCAAAGTGCAGCCCATGAGCACATTCTATAAATGTTTTTTTTTTCTTTTTAAAGCTGTTTACCATCTTTTTTAAGTGGTATGAAAGAGCAAACAGGTGTATGTAACAATGAAATGTTGAAACTTTGATACTAATCCAACAAAGATGACATTAAAAAAAAAATATCTATACAGTGCATTGATTTTGAAAAGGAAAATATCAAAATGGTCTCTGCATACTTTAATTTTTCCAGTACGCGGCCTTTAGTGGAAGAAAACCGCTGTATAATGTATAAATATGCGCTGTATCTTACACTATAAAAAATGTCATTCTAAATTCACAGCAAATTATTGGCTAATAATTGAATTAATATCTTTACAGCAATTTACTGCAACTGTAGAATTGCAATTTTACAGTTAATTATAATAAAGTTACAATGGAAGTTACAACTAAATGATGCAACTTCTCAATTGTAATTTTATTATCAATTACTCTCATTTAACAATGCACTGCCACATACTGTACAAGAGTGTGCAACGTAGTCTACCTTTTACTTAGAAACGCATCTCTAGAAAGTTATACACTTTACATCCATCCATCCATTTCCCACCACTTATTCCCTTTGAGGTGGCGGGGGGCGCTGGTGCCTATCTCAGCTACAATCGGGCAGAAGTCGGTGTACACCCTGGACAAGTCGCCACCTCATCGCAGACTTTACATAAAATAAGCAAAAAAAAAGTTTAATTAAAAATATTCAAATATGCACGGTACAGGCCAAACGTTTGGCCACACCATCTCCTAATTCAATGTGTTTTCTTTATTTTCATGACTATTTACATTACATATTGTCACTGAAGGCATCAACACTATGAATGAACACATGTGGGGTTATGTTCTTAAGAAAAAAAGGTGAAATAACTGAAAACATGTTTTGTATAGCCACACTTCACTCTGATTACATTTTCGCACACTCTTGGCATTCTCTCGATGAGCTTCAAGAGGTTGTCACCTGAAAGGATTTTCTCTTCACAGGTGTCATAGTTTTGATGCCTTCAGCCACAATCTACAATGTAAATAGTCATGAAAATAAAGAAAAACCCATTGAAATTAGAAGGTTTGTCTAAACTTTTGACCTGTACTGTAAATATGTAATTATATTGAAATAATATATATATATATATATATATATATACATAATGCATACAGAAATACCAGTTATTGATTTAAAAACAGAAAACATTGAATAAAGTAAATGCATCAAAGATGAATAATAACAGTTAATTGATGCAAAATAAAAGGGTATCGTCATTTTTAACAGTCATTTATCGTAATGGTTTCATTAATAAATAACAGTTGATTGCTGTGAAATATAAGAGTATCGTCATTGTTTACAGTCATTTGTCCTAATGTTAAAGTAAACTTTGATTAAGGTATTTAAACGTGAAAAAATACTGGTGAATGCTGTGAAACCCTGGTGTTTCTTTTGGCACCACATTGCCAATGGGGGTACATTTATAAACTATGTTTTACTTTCAATCAATCAATCAATGTTTACTTATATAGCCCTAAATCACTAGTGTCTCAAAGGGCTGCACAAACCACGACACAAACCACTACGACATCCTCGGTAGGCCCACATAAGGGCAAGGAAAACTCACACCCAGTGGGACGTCGGTGATAATGATGACTATGAGAACCTTGGAGAGGACGAAAGCAATGAATGTCGAGCGGGTCTAACATGATACTGTGAAAGTTCAATCCATAATGGATCCAACACAGTCGCGAGAGTCCAGTCCAAAGCGGATCCAACACAGCAGCGAGAGTCCTGTTCACAGCGGAGCCAGCAGGAAAACATCCCAAGCGGAGGCGGATCAGCAGCGCAGAGATGTCCCCAGCCGATACACAGGCGAGCAGTACATGGCCACCGGATCGGACCGGATCCCCTCCACAAGTGAGTGTGGGACATATGAGAAAAAGAAAAGAAACGGCAGATCAACTGGTCTAAAAAGGGAGTCTATTTGAAGGCTAGAGTATACAAATGAGTTTTAAGGTGAGACTTAAATGCTTCTACTGAGGTGGCATCTCGAACTGTTACCGGGAGGGCATTCCAGAGTACTGGAGCCCGCAGACTTTTTTTGGGCTTTGGGAATCACTAATAAGCCGGAGTCCTTTGAACGCAGATTTCTTGCCGGGACATATGGTACAATACAATCGGCAAGATAGGATGGAGCTAGACCGTGTAGTATTTTATACGTTAATAGTAAAACCTTAAAGTCACATCTTAAGTGCACAGGAAGCCAGTGCAGGTGAGCCAGTACAGGCGTAATGTGATCAAACTTTCTTGTTCTTGTCAAAAGTCTAGCAGCCGCATTTTGTACCAACTGTAATCTTTTAATGCTAGACATGGGGAGACCCGAAAATAATACGTTACAGTAGTCGAGGCGAGACGTAACAAACGCATGGATAATGATCTCAGCGTCTTTAGTGGACAGAATGGAGCGAATTTTAGCGATATTATGGAGATGAAAGTAGGCCGTTTTAGTAACGCTTTTAATGTGTGAATCAAAGGAGAGAGTTGGGTCAAAGATAATACCCAGATTCTTTACCGTGTCGCCTTGTTTAATTGTTTGGTTGTCAAATGTTAGAGTTGTATTATTAAATAGAGGTCGGTGTCTAGCAGGACCGATAATCAGCATTTCCGTTTTTTTGGTGTTGAGTTGCAAAAAGTTAGCGGACATCCATTGTTTAATTTCATTAAGACACGCCTCCAGCTGACTACAATCCGGCATGTTGGTCACCTTTAGGGGCATGTAGAGTTGGGTGTCATCAGCATAACAGTGAAAGCTAATACCGTATTTGCGTATGATGTCCCCTAGCGGCAGCATGTAGATGCTGAAGAGTGCAGGGCCAAGGACCGAACCCTGGGGAACTCCCCACGTTACCTTAATGTAGTCCGAGGTCACATTGTTATGGGAGACGCACTGCATCCTATCAGTAAGATAAGAGTTAAACCAAGACAGGGCTAAGTTGACATACTGTTTTGATACGTTCTAATAAAATATTATGATCGACGGTATCGAAAGCAGCGCTAAGATCGAGGAGCAGCAACATAGATGACGCATCAGAATCCATCGTTAGCAATAGATCATTAGTCATTTTTGCGAGGCCTGTCTCCGTGGAGGGATTTGCCCTGAAACCGGATTGAAAGGTTTCACATAGATTGTTAGACGCTAAGTGTTCATTTAACTGCCCCGCAACAATTTTTTCGAGGATTTTTGAAAAAAAGGGAAGGTGAGACACCGGTCGGTAGTTTACCATGAGGTCAGGATCGACGTTAGGTCTTTTAAGAAGAGGATGAATAACCGTTTTTTTTAATGCTAGGGGAACAGTGCCCGAGGAAAGTGATGAGTTTATAATATTTAGCACTGATGGACCTAATAATACAAAGAGCTCCTTGATAAGTTTCCCAGGAAGAGGGTCAAGTAAACATGTTGTTTGTTTTATTCCATTTACACGTTGTAACAATTCCTCTAATGTTATTTCCTCAAAACAAGAGAAACTATTTTGGAGGGCAGTATCCGCCGTATGTACAATCGTATCTGTGTTAATAGAACCCAGTTGTAGCTGGGACGCATTGTCTTTAATCTCCTTTCTAATGACTTCAATTTTCTTATTAAAGAATTGCATAAAGTCATCAGCTGAGTGGGTGGACCTACTGGAAGGGGTCCCTTGTTGGGTTAGCGATGCTACCCTACTAAACAAAAATTTTGAATCGTTTTTATTACGGTGGATGAGATTTGAGTAATATTTAGCTTTAGCTAAGGTAAGCATGCGTTTATAAGTTATTAAACTATCACTCCATGCTTGATGGTGCACCTCAAGTTTAGTCGTGCGCCATTTGCGTTCCAGCTTTCTACATAATAATTTCTGAGCTCTAGTTTCTTCTGTAAACCACGGGGTATGCTTTTTTGGAGCCTTTTTTAACTTTAGCAGTGCTATGTTATCAAGGGTTTCGCGCAGGGCGTCGTTAAAGTTGTTAGTGAAGTTATCAATAGAGCCCACATACTTTGGGAATGGTGCAATTACCGAGGGCAGTAGGTCAGCAAGAGTTGTCATTGTGGCCGTATTAATGTTGCGGCTGCTATAGCAGTTATTATTATTATTAGTTTGACGAACATACGTCTGAACCTCGAATTTTATAAGGTAATGATCGGACAATACTTTAGTATACGGGAATATCGTAACTGTGGAAACGGTGATACCCCTGACAAGCACTAGGTCTATTGTATTATCGTTGTGATGCGTGGGTTCATTTATTATTTGTGTAAGACCACAGCTATCAATTATAGTCTGGAGCGCTACGCACGGTGGGTCCGATGGGGTATTCATATGAATATTAAAGTCCTCCATTATAATTATATTATCACTAGATCAGCAACGAACTCTGAGAATTCATTGATAAAGTCCGAATAGGGCCCTGGGGGGCGGTAGATAACAGCCAGGTGTAGAGGCAGCGGTGTGACAGACCTCATAGTAAGCACATCAAACGATTAATATTAATTATTTATGTTAGGACTAAGGTTAAAGTTTTCGTTGTATATTAGTGCGACCCCCCCCACCCCTTTTAAGGGGACGGGCAATATGCGCATGTGTAAAGTTAGGAGGACATGCCTCATTTAGCGCAAAAAAGTCGTTTGGGTTAAGCCAGGTTTTGCTGAGACCGATGACGTTAAGATTGTTGTCTCTGATGATATCATTAACTAACAACGTTTTGGGAGACAATGACCTTATGTTTAAAAAAACTATATTATAGGTAGTGGGCTGTTTTAGTTTGAATAATAAAGTTTTACTTTGAATAATAAATAGTTTAATTGAAGTAAAATCCACAATAGAAGTTGTTATCACAGGGCATTCTGTTATGATCCGCTGCTCGGATCATATCATATTCTGGTTTTGTTCCGTTTTTGTATTATATTCTGCTAATGTTTGCCTTAGTTCCTGGTTTGTTCTGTTACCATAGTCACGCAATTATTTTCACCTGTCACTTGCTCCTGACGCGCACCTGTGGTTACTGATTGCTGCCTTTATTTAAGCCTGCCTTTTCCGTTTAGTCAGCCTCGCTTTGTAGTTTGTGTTACACGCAGTTTGTGTTTCGCACAACGGTGACGACTTTGGTAACCATTTCTGTACTTGCTAGCTTCCGCGCTATACCTTGGTTTCTCTAGCTTCCATGCTAAGAAGCCCTTATGGTTTTCTCTACCTCCCATGCTAGTTCTGTTTGTTTTGCCTTTTGTGCCTTGTGCAAGTTTTTTGTTCTTAGTCTGTTTTTATTTTAAATAAATCAATATTGCTTACTTTACGCTGTGTCCGAGCCCGAACTGCATCTTGAGAGAATGCACCCGCAACAGTATGCCAGCCAAACGTCACACATGCTGTACATGTTCCACATACATTCTATTTGCAATTTGCAGGGGTTACATTTGAAGACTCCCAGCTTGCAAGTGGCGTAAAAACCCATAAAAAGATCTACAAATGCCTCTTTTCAAATGCACTTTTACATCAACAATTGACTTAACTTGCGAGACGGCACTCTGCAGAATACACAGCTGCAGCACTCTTCATCCCCTGCATATAGGGCCCCCAAACCACATTTTATCAAAGCTACAAAAAATAAGCATATTTGCAATGTAAAGCGGAGAAAATAAATCTGTGAATACATGAGTTATTTTAAATTCATGGTGTTTTTCACCTTCTCTATCAAAGTGTTGGCCATCACAACTTTCTTCGGCCCCATGCATGGTGGGTTACTTTGCAGCTGTACTCAATTAAAGTTGGCTTTTTTTCTTGGTGTGCTTCCTCAGTTCTTAATATGGGTGTCACAATAATGTTTTTGTTTTATTATGTGTTTGTAGTGCAGCGCTGTCATTTAGTGTACAAAATGTCCATAGGTAGTATAGTATAGTGCAGGCCTAGGCAATTATTTTGCCACATTTAGAGAAAAAAAATTAGTCTGGAGGCCAGTATATCTATTTTTAGGAAAACTTATACAGAACCTCACAATAATGTCTGATTGAATACCAAAAAAGTTATGACAGCCGCCTTAAAAAACGGCATGGAATTTTTTATTTTTTTTACTGAATGAAACACCCTGAATGTACATGAAAATAAAGAATGTGGGATTTACAATATTAACTATGAATAATAAAACACTGAATATTGACAACATATGAACGTGACCCCCCCCCCTCGATCGACATATTGCAACGCGAAGGGTAACAAAACCCCACCTAGGATTTGATATATCTGATAAATCACTAAGCTTTAGAACTTTTTTGTAAAAATTTCCTTCCGCATCTGCCCCTGACACCCGCATTTCAGGCTGACACTCTGTGGAAACAGTCCCCACCCACACTGCTTGGTGCCTCGTCTGAACTGCTGTGACTTAGACTACCATCCATCCATCCATCCATCTTCTTCCGCTTATCCGAGGTCGGGTCGCGGGGGCAGCAGCCTAAGCAGGGAAGCCCAGACTTCCCTTTCCCCAGCCACTTCGTCTAGCTCTTCCCGGGGGATCCCGAGGCGTTCCCAGGCCAGCCGGGAGACATAGTCTTCCCAACGTGTCCTGGGTCTTCCCCATGGCCTCCTACCGGTTGGACGTGCCCTAAACACCTCCCTAGGGAGGCGTTCGGGTGGCATCCTGACCAGATGCCCGAACCACCTCATCTGGCTCCTCTCGATGTGGAGGAGCAGCGGCTTTACTTTGAGTTCCTCCCGGATGGCAGAACTTATCACCCTATCTCTAAGGGAGAGCCCCGCCACACGGCGGAGGAAACTCATTTCGGCCGCTTGTACCCGTGATCTTATCCTTTCGGTCATGACCCAAAGCTCATGACCATAGGTGAGGGTGGGAACGTAGATCGACCGGTAAATTGAGAGCTTTGCCTTCCGGCTCAGCTCCTTCTTCACCACAACGGATCGATACAACGTCCGCATTACTGAAGACGCCGCACCAATCCGCCTGTCGATCTCACGATCCACTCTTCCCCCACTCGTGAACAAGACTCCTAGGTACTTGCACTCCTCCACTTGGGGCAGGGTCTCCTCCCCAACCTGGAGATGGCACTCCACCCTTTTCCGGGAGAGAACCATGGACTCGGTTTTGGAGGTGCTGATTCTCATTCCGGCCGCTTCACACTCGGCTGCGAACCGATCCAGTGAGAGCTGAAGATCCCGGCAAGATGAAGCCAACAGGACCACATCGTCTGCAAAAAGCAGAGACCTAATCCCGCGGCCACCAAACCGGAACCCCTCAGTGCCTTGACTGCGCCTAGAAATTCTGTCCATAAAAGTTATGAACAGAATCGGTGACAAAGGACAGCCTTGGCGGAGTCCAACCCTCACTGGAAACGTGTCCGACTTACTGCCAGCAATGCGGACCAAGCTCTGACACTGATCGTACAGGGATCGGACTGCCATAATAAGACAGTCCGATACCCCATACTCTCTGAGCACTCCCCACAGGACTTCCCGAGGGACACGGTCGAATGCCTTCTCCAAGTCCACAAAGCACATGTAGACTGGTTGGGCAAACTCCCATGCACCCTCAAGAACCCTGCCGAGAGTATAGAGCTGGTCCACAGTTCCACGACCAGGACGAAAACCACACTGTTCCTCCTGAATCCGAGGTTCGACTATCCGCCGTAGCCTCCTCTCCAGTATACCTGAATAAACCTTACCGGGAAGGCTGAGGAGTGTGATCCCACGATAGTTGGAACACACCCTCCGGTCCCCCTTCTTAAAGAGAGGGACCACCACCCCGGTCTGCCAATCCAGAGGTACCGTCCCTGATGTCCACGCGATGCTGCAGAGTCTTGTCAACCAAGACAGCCCCACAGCCTTAAGGAACTCCGGGCGGATCTCATCCACCCCTGGGGCCTTGCCACCGAGGAGCTTTTTAACTACCTCAGCAACCTCAGCCCCAGAAATAGGAGAGTCCACCACAGATTCCCCAGGCACTGCTTCCTCATAGGAAGACGTGTTGGTGGGATTGAGGAGGTCTTCAAAGTATTCCTTCCACCTATCCACAACATCCGCAGTTGAGGTCAGCAGAACACCATCCACACCATACACGGTGTTGACAGTGCACTGCTTCCCCTTCCTGAGGCGGCGGATGGTGGTCCAGAATCGCTTCGAAGCCATCCGGAAGTCATTTTCCATGGCTTCCCCAAACTCTTTTTCCATAGTCCGAGTTTTTGCCTCTGTGACCGCTGAAGCTGCACACCGCTTGGCCTGTCGGTACCTGTCCACTGCCTCTGGAGTCCTATGAGCCAAAAGAACCCGATAGGACTCCTTATTCAGCTTGACGGCATCCCTCACCGCTGGTGTCCACCAGGGGGTTCTAGGATTACCGCCACGACAAGCACCAACTACCTTGCGGCCACAGCTCCGATCAGCCGCCTCGACAATAGAGGTGCGGAACATGGTCCACTCGGACTCAATGTCCAGCACCTCCCTCGTGACATGTTCAAAGTTCCTCCGGAGGTGGGAATTGAAACTTTCTCTGACAGGAGACTCAGCCAGACGTTCCCAGCAAACCCTCACAATGCGTTTGGGCCTGCCAGGTCTGTCCGGCATCCTCCCCCACCATCGCAGCCAACTCACCACCAGGTGGTGATCGGTAGAAAGCTCCGCCCCTCTCTTTACCCGAGTGTCCAAAACATGAGGCCGCAAATCCGATGACACAACTACAAAGTCGATCATGGAACTGCGGCCTAGGGTGTCCTGGTGCCAAGTGCACATATGGACACCCTTATGTTTGAACATGGTGTTTGTTATGGACAAACTGTGACGAGCATAGAAGTCCAATAACAAAACACCACTCGGGTTCAGATCCGGGCAACCATTCTTCCCAATCACGCCTCTCCAGGTTTCACTGTCGTTGCCAACATGAGCGTTGAAGTCCCCCAGCAGAACAAGGGAATCACCCGGGGGAGCACTTTCCAGTACTCCCTCGAGTGTACCCAAAAAGGGTGGGTACTCTGAACTGCTGTTTGGTGCGTAAGCACAAACAACAGTCAGGACCCGTCCCCCCACCCGAAGGCGGAGGGAGGCTACCCTTTCGTCCACTGGGTTGAACTCCAACCCCCAGTGAGGTGACGTTCCACGTCCCAAGAGCTAGCTTCTGTAGCCGAGGATCGGACCGCCAAGTGCCCTGCCTTCGGCTGCCGCCCAGCTCACAATGCACCCGACCTCTATGGCCCCTGCTATGGGTGGTGAGCACATTGGAGGGGGGACCCACGTTGCTTCTTCGGGCTGTGCCCGGCCGGGCCCCATGGGTACAGGCCCGGCCACCAGGCGCTCGCCATCGTGCCCCACCTCCGGGCCTGGCTCCAGAGGGGGGCCCCGGTGACCCGCGTCCGGGCGAGGGAAATCTGGGTCCTTTGTTTTTACTTTTCATAGAGGTTTTCGAGCTGCTCTTTGTCTGGTCCCTCACCTAGGACCAGTTTGCCTTGGGAGACCCTACCAGGGGGCTTAAAGCCTCCGAACAACATAGCTCCTAGGATCATTGGGACACGCAAACTCCTCTACCACGGTAAGGTGGCAGCTCAGAGAGGAGGACTTAGACTACCATAGTAACTAATTAAATTACCATAGTAACTAGTACTGTATATCATGCAAAAGCGCGGATTCCAACCATTAGACTACCATAGTAACTAATTAAATTACCATAGTAACTAGTACTGTATATCATGCAAAAGCGCGGATTCCAACCATTAGAATACTTTGTATAATTCAAGACTTCCAGTCATTTGAAAACATCACTGCACATCATAATAATGGCGGCTACAGTTTCCATCTTAAAGATCTGAAAACAATATATGGGAATGTCTTAATTTGCCCTTAATTTTACCATGAATTGATTAACGTGGACCCCGACTTAAACAAGTTGAAAAACTTATTCGGGTGTTACCATTTAGTGGTCAATTGTACGGAATATGTACTGTACTGTGCAATCTACTAATACAAGTTTCAATCAATCAATCAATCAATCAATCAATCAATCAATCAATCCAATCAATCCAATCAAACAATCAAGTCTGGTATAGTGTTATCATTATTATCACGTATGTTTAGTTTTTTACTACTTTTATTGTCAGGCTTTCCCCTGACAGTTTGTCTATGTTTTAGTTTTTTCCTCTGCATTTGTCTGTTTCCTCTGTGTTTAGTATCTCCTGTCTTTAGTTCCTGTCTAGTGCTCTTATTTTGTCAGCTTCCTGTCTTGTTCCCTGAGTGCTGTGTTCCTCCTCAGCTGCGGCTGATTGGCACCTGGCCACACCTGTTACCAATCAGACCACTCCTATTTGTACCTGCGTTGTCATGTGTCAGTGGCTGGATCGTTGTATTGGACCATTTGGACTTGTCGTTGCCATATGTTGCTTTTGTCGTATCGATGTTATTCTTTTCAGCTATTACCTGTCTTGCTACATTTTGTACTGGTCGTCGTAGCGGTAAACTGTTCTTGTTAGCCATTAGTTATTTCCAGTTTTTCTGTTTGCTATCCACTAGCTTTCATGCTAAAGTTTCTTTTTGTTTTCTAGCTTCCAGTGCTAGCTCCCTTAGTTTGTTATTCCGCTCACTTGTTTTCTTTTTGTTTGTTCTTGTTTAGTTTCAATTAAATCATGTTTTCATATTCTATGCCTGCCTCCGTCTCTGCATCTTGGGGTTCGTCAACAACAAATAACTCTGACATTTACTTTTTTACTGTGGGTAAAATGTTCAAAGTAACCCCATTTGTTGGATGAATAAAGTCTATCCTATCCTGTCCTAAAAAATGCACACACTATGCACTTCACTATTAGTCTTATTCTGTATACTCTCAAAGCCAGTGTCCTCTACAGTGGACATTTAGTTTATTTTGTCAAAAGTTACAGAAGTGCGCTGCTGTTTGTTTTTAAGGATCTTTTACAAAAAAAAAGCCAAAGATCATCCTAATGACAGCACTCTACTTATTTTTTTTAACTTTTACAATCTGCTGCAAAAATGTGTCTTTCACAATTTTTTTTTAACTGACCTCGCGGGCCACCAGTTGAATAGCCCTACTGACAGAATCTTAAGGAACACTATGAGTACAACTAAAGAAGTTGAACAAACGATGACTGATTGTACCTGAAGTAAACAATCTACAGCTAATTCTTTATTAAATATTTCACATTCAAAAAAGATACCTGCCAAAAAGGAGAGGTGCATGCCCTGAGGACCGCCTCAGTGATGTAAATCACAAGTTTGGCCCCAGTGATTGCTAGCAAGGTTAAAATGTCAACGCGAGGCTCTGCCAGTGTGTTTACATTGCATGGTTCAAGTTCAAGTCGGTGCTATAGGAGCACTCTAGTGCAGGGGGGTCAAACTCATTTTAGCCCAGGGGCCGCATGGAGGACAATCTGTGCAGACGCGGGCCAGACTATTAAAATCATGGCATTAAAACAACAACAAAAATAAAGACAACTTCAGATTATTTTCTTTGTCTTACATTGGCCAGAATTAGAACAAACACATTCTGAAACTATTACAATAAAAATATAGAAAAAACTACCGGCAGCGGTAAAGTTTAGATCCATGAAGGAAAGAAGAAAGTGAATGAATGTTTTTAACTGAATAAATTTACATATGCATGAAAAATGTGTTTTCTTTTGGATTTTTTTCTTTTTTAATGAATTAACGTTTATGACAACCTTTTTCCGAAGCACAATATATAATGTAAAATATAACAGGACAATGAATACATTTATAATTTGTTTTCAAAACACTTACAGAAAAGGGGGACCCTAAAAATGTACCGTGGGACCCCATTTTTATGACTTGATGAGGTCCCTGTGACCCCATTTTGGAAAATTCCTAGCACCAACACTGATGGAGTATTGATGCGTGCAAAACAGCAGCAGGCAGCTGTGGCCCTCAGGCCGGTTCTATACTAACAAGATTTCTCTACAGAATCTCCTCTCTGGTCAACAAAAGCACCATGAAGATTCTAACGGGAACTCTCATTCAACCTTTTTCGATAACGCTCAAACCCTCAAATCTAGACTCCAAACATCCCAGAACAAGCTAGTCAGGTTACTTCTAGACCTCCACCCCAGATCCCACCTCACTCCGACCCACTTCCCCAAAGTGGGCTGGCTCAGGGAGAAGGACAGAGTAAAACAACTTGCACTGAGCCTAGTCTATAAAATTTGCTACACCTCCCTGATACCGAAGTACATGTCAAACTACTTCCTTAACATAAATGACCGCCATAACAACAACACTAGGGGGAGCTCCACAAACCACGTTACACACAGATTCCGACCTAACAAAGGTCTTAATTAATTCTCCTTCTATGCCACATCAATGTGGAATACACTCCCAACAGGTGTAAAAGTAAGTGCATCTCAATCTTCCTTCAAAACCGCACTAAAAGAACACCTACAGGCAAATTCAACCCTAAACTAACACCCTCCTCCATTCACATCCCACCTCCCCGGATTGTAAATAATCAAATACATATACTTGTTATCATGCTTTCTGATCTCTCTATGTCCACTGCTCGCTGTACATATCTTACAAAGTCAGACATACACTGTTTCAATGTCCATTTCTCAGATGATATAATTGTTGATGACTGAAGTGCAGATGTCCAGCTGCGGCCTACCACCATGACCTTCAACTACCTTTCCTCTGTTGCTAGATATCTCGAGATGTATGTTGTAATATGTATATGTGCTTTGCTATGGAGGTTTTTTCCCACTCCAGACTGGGCCCCCTTAGGAGCCCAGTCTAGATTGTATTTTTTTACTCATCCTTCCCCAGCATTTACCTTTTTCCCATCTTTTGCGGGGCGCCTTATGGTGACCCATCAGCGTTCTTGTTCTGTAACCCTGTACACTGTTTGTCTAATCTTCAACAGGTTTGTGCTGAAATCAAAGTTTCGTTGTACTTGTGCAATGACAATAAAGACCTATTTTTGCTACATTATTATTTTCTGCAGGGGGCAATAATATAATAGTGCTCAACCGAATGCACATATGATTTAATTTACACAAGTGTTGTCCGACGATTACACATTTGGACAAAACATACGGATGGAAAATAAAGACAAGCGGGTGTAGGAAAGATATTCGGAGTAAATCAAAGCTGACGGACAGGAAGTACAGTAGTCCATTCATTGCAGAAGGTCAACGCATAGGACATCACAACATCCTCCTGCCTCGCACACAATGCGGACACACTATTTGTGCACATCTTAACACACAACCTGCAACATTTTAATTACAATTACATGCATTTTGTCTTATCTCCAAAACTTTCATTGTAAAGCCTAACGTAAACATATCTTGTAATGCACAATACTGAATAGGCCTCCCTATAGATCAGAAGTCGGCAACCTTCAGCATACAAAGAGCCATTTGAGCCCATTTGCCCCCAAATAAAACCCAACAAGAGCCGCAAACTCTGTTCGATTCCTAAAATGACGATAACACCACTTATAGTTTCGTTACACGTATGCTATGGAATTTATTAAATCAAACACTTGACAACCATTCACATTTTATTTCTTGGTATAAGCAAATCACCAAATTATTTCGAACATTTGAAAAAAAAATACTCTGGTCCTTCTTTTCTTAATGAATTTGAAAAAAATCAAGTCATGCCAATATTCTGAAGGCATACAACTGCGACATATTTCATTTTACTAAAAAGGGAAAAGGACAACCTTGTCATCAATGAAAGCAAATTAATCTGTCCATGAAGCATTAAATGTTCTATTTTCTTTAGAAATGTGTCTCTTTTTTGATCCAGCCATGGCTAACTTACCGGGGGTTAACCAATAAAAACAATATAATTGCTTGGCAGCAAGAGATGACGCGCAGGGGCTGTGACATACACGAATCCCTTAGGGGGGACAGACAACTGGGCAGCGCCAGAGGAGCTGCGGCCTACCACCATGACCCCGCACTCCCTCCCTTTACTCACCCCCCCCCAGCGTTTACCTTTTTCCCATCTTTTACGGGGCGCCTTGTGGCGACCCATCAGCGTTCCTGTTCTGTAACCCTGTACACTGTTTGTTTGTTTGTCTAATCTCAAACGGGTTTGTGCTGAAAACTAAGTTTCATTGTACCTGTGCAATGACAGTAAAGACCTACCTACCTACCTACCTACTAGAGATGCGCGGATAGGCAATTATATCATCCGCAACCGCATCACCAAAGTCATCATCCACCTGCCGTCCACCCGAACCAACATTTATCAGAACCGCAACCGCCCGCCACCCGCCCATTGAAATACATCAGAGGTTGGCCACCTTTACCATTCTAGGAGACATTTAAACCCATTTCACAGAGTAAAGAAGACAATGGAAGCCGCTAACGTCCTCTCGAGTATCCAATGGCGTTCATCCTGATGACAAGAATAAGGGCGTGCTATGAAGCCATTGGCATTGTCGCCTTTTACAGCATGTACGACCTGCTTGTCAGTCCCGCAACATGTTGTGTATGGCTTCCGAAGACATACGCACACGACTGCAAGGCATACTGGGTGATACAGAGTACACTAATGGTTGTGATATAAACAATTTTAACACTCTTAGTAATATGCGCCATGCTGTGAAGCCACACCAAACAATAATGACAAACACATTTCGGGAGAACATCCTCACAGTAACACAACATAAACTGGGGTGGGGGGATGTATAAAATAGCCAGGATGTGTCATGGATGCAAAGGATTCTGGATATTTGTTGTGTTGTGTTTATGTTGTGTTACTGTAAGGATGTTCTCCCGAAATGTGTTTGTCATTATTGTTTGGTGTGGCTTCACAGCGTGGCGCATATTACTAAGAGTGTTAAAATTGTTTATATTACAACCATTAGTGTACTCTGTATCACCCAGTATGCCTTGCAGTCGCGTGCGTGTGTCTTCGGAAGCCACACACAACATGTTGCTGGACTGACAAGCAGGTCGTACATGCTGTAAAAGGCGACAATGCCAATGGCTTCATAGCACGCCCTAATACTTATTAACTGGGTGACTGCCGGCAGTCATTCTAAAGAATGTTTGCGGCTCCTAATGTCTTCTTCGCTTTGTGACACGGGTCCTAAATGGCTCTTTGAATGGTAAAGGATTCCGATTCCTGAACCATGTATATCAAATATTTCCGAATGGTTCAACCGCCACCCGCCCGTATCTAATTAAAATCTGTTTTTTCGTCATGTCACCCGCCCGACCCGCGTTTTATCCACAGACTCCACGGATGAGACCGCAAACCGCGCAGCTCTACTACCTACCTACCCACCTACCTTCGATTGACAATATATCAAAATGTTTATCATATGATAAGATACCAGAACCCTCCAAAATAACAACTGTTACATTAAAAATAGCTAAATAAATGTAATTAATTAAGGAACCATTATTTGTTGACATATTGTTTCAAAGCCAAAAGGAGCCACGGCGGTGGCATGAAAGAGCCGCGGGTTGCAGACCCCTGCTATAGATTATAATCAGGTTTAGTGCAAGAAGGAAGAAAATAAATGCTTGTCATATGGTGTAAAAAAAAAAAAAAAGAAGTAAAAAAACATGAAGGCAGGGTATTTCTCTAAACCTAATAATCCCATTATGATCACAATGAACAAGCCTCTCTGCCAAAGCAGGCAGCATTGACGCAAGCATGTGTTGACGTCAGCAGCTGCAGTGGAAGGGGGAGGGGGGAGTAAAAAGAGAGCGGGAGGGGGTGGTGGTGGTGGGGGGGTGTTTGCCTTTAGAAAATACCACCAAATACCAGCGTCAGCGAATGCAGCCCCCTCACAATGAAACACTATGCGTGTGCGCGCGCAAAGAAGCGTGGACTAACGCAATGGAAGCGATGATACGTCGCTATGAAATGTGCAGATATGCTGCAGGCGGCCTACTGTAAATGTAAAGCAGATGTGCTGGAGGGAATATGATCCCCTGACCCTGGTGGGGCGTTCATGGATACATCAGAATGTGGGAGAATTGAGAAAGAAATAAAAGAGACAGAGAGAGAGTGGCCAACTGGTGGCACCCATAGGCGGGATTAATGGCAACTTTCAATCTTTAAATAAATATTTTTTGAAAAATCCATCTTGTCGTAATTTTGTGGCGAGTTTGGTCAATTTGACCAAATAATAAAGCCACAAATCATTTGGGATGTTCACTTCGTTGAACGTCTTTTTTTAATTCGTATTTTAAATAGACACACACACACTGCATGGCGCAGTGGAAGAGTGGCCGTGCGCAACCCGAGGGTCCCTGGTTCAATCCCCACCTAGAACCAACCTAGTCATGTCCGTTGTGTCCTTGAGCACAACGAACCCTTGCTCCTGATGGGTGCTGGTTAGCGCCTTGCATGGCAGCTCCCTCCATCAGTGTGTGAATGTGTGTGTGAATGGGTGAATGTGGAAGTAGTGTCAAAGCGCTTTGAGTACCTTGAAGGTATAAAAGCGCTATACAAGTACAACCCATTTATTTATTTATTATCTAAGGCACCCACTGGTAGAATAGATCGGCGCCTATTGACTGGCACCGTTATTTGACTTTTTTTTTTTTTAGAAGGGGGCGGAGACAATGTGCCACTTTTTGTGATCACTGCTCGCTTTTTTCCTTCTGACCAATGGGAGCACGAATTGTCATGCGCATAAATCCTTTGTTTTTTTTGTTGTTGTTTTTTTTACAAGGGGGTGGGGTTTTCATCCTTTTTGAAAATCCTTTTCAAAGTTTTTATTATAATTTTTTTTTTTTTTTTCAAATCACCTTCTTGACGTGGTTATTGATTAGTCGCGCGGCTGCCGCGTGACCCGGAAGTGGAGGAAAACGTGTCCCTATATACACAATGCTCTTTGGGTCCATTTATGTCACCTTTACGTGTGGATCCGGAGGGTCCGCCGCGACCACCACAAAGCTCCGCGGGATCCATTATGTGTCCGTGAAAGAGAAAGGTAACTCGCACTCAACACACCGCGTCACCACTTTACGCACGAGTGGGAATCCACACCTTTTTTTTAAAGACACTTCCCATTGTGGACCGCGTGTGCGTCACGCCTTTTTATCTATGTCATCGGAAGTCGCGCCGTGGGCTCGTTGAACACGCGGAAAAAAATTCATTAAAAAAAAAAAAGCAACAATGCGACGTTTCCAGGTCGCATCGCTCGCTTCAAAGCGCGCCTGTGACGAAAACCCACTTTTTCGTGGCACCCATGACGTGGAGCAACAAGTTTGCAACGTCGTGCGTAAATTACCATCCGATCAAAATCCCCGCGTGTAATCCGCCGCGCATGTGAGTGCTTCATATTTGTCATTTGTGGAGCGCAACAACACCGAGGAGGCACTCTGGAATATTACGCACACTTTTTGTAGGACACGCACCCAGGAGGGGATGTGAAAGAGTCCCTGTCACCCTCTGCTGTCACCCCACGCAGACTGTTCCAGGGGTCCCCCACGTTGTCAAGCTGTGCTGGATTCTGCGACAAATGTCGAAGAAACGGAAAAGTCTGGACGAGTTGAGTTCGGGGGAGTCTTGCCGTGACCAAGGTAGGACGCATGCTCACTGTTTACTGGCGTGGCACCCACTCTTGCCGCACAACAATGCAATGGAAGCATCCCCCTTGCAACAGTCCTTTTTTAAAGGCCTACTGAAATGAGATTTTCTTATTCAAACGGGGATAGCAGGTCCATTCTATGTGTCATACTTGATCATTTCGCTATATTTCCGTATTTTTGCTGAAAGGATTTAGCAGAGAACATCCACGATAAAGTTCGCAACTTTTGGCCGCTAACAGAAAAGCCCTGCCTGTACCGGAACTCGCAGACGATGACGTCACCCGTTGATGGCTCCTCACGTTGTTTTTAATGGGAGCCTCCAACAAAAACAGCTATTCGGACCGAGAAAACGTAAATTTCCCTCTTAATTTGAGCGAGGATAAAAAATTTGCATTGGGAAGGATTCAGATGTTTTTAGACACATTTACTAGGATAATTCTGGGAAATCCCTTATCTTTCTATTGTGTTGCTAGTGTTTTAGTGAGTTTAATAGTACCTGATAGTCGGAGGTGTACGTCCACGGGTGTCTTGAGGCCAGTGTCTGATGGAAGTCGACGGCAACTGTACGGACGGCACAAGCTCGGCTGATCTCCGGTAAGAAGCGACTTTTTACCACTTACCGACATTTGGTCGGGATCCATGTAAGCTTGACCGCTCTGATCCATAGTAAAGTTTCACTTCCGGGAATTTTAAACAAGGAATCACCGTGTGTTTGTGTGGCTAAACGCTAAAGCTTCTCAACTCCATCTTTCTACTTTGACCTCTCCATTATTAATTGAACAAATTGCAAAAGATTCCGCAACACAGATGTCCAAAATACTGTGTAATTATGCGGTTAAAGCAGACGACTTTTAGCTGTGTGCGTGCGCAGCGCTAATATTTCCTACTAGTCCGTAACGTCAGGCGTATACGTCATCATTCCGCAACGTTTTCAACCTGACACTTCGCGGGAAATTTAAAATGATAATTTAGTAAACTAAAAAGGCCGTATTGGCATGTGTTGCAATGTTAATATTTCATCATTGATATATAAACTTATCAGACTGCGTGGTCGGTAGTAGTGGGTTTCAGTAGGCCGTTAAAAATCATCTCTTAGCAGTCAAGCTACATTAGATGCGTCCTTTAGTGTATTTGTGTGCACCCCACCTGCTTGATGCACTGTTCAATGAGTCAAAGCTTTTCATTTTCATTGAAAAGGCAAGTTTTTAGAAAGAGCACAATCTTTACGCAAGAAAATGCAATGTGTTTACAAAAAATGACAATAAGACAAAAATAACATAAAAATAGTCATAATTCAACTAAAAAGCAGACAAAAATCATGATTCAAATTCAAGTGAATCAAATAGCGTAGAAGAAATACTTTCAGTTGTCATTTGAAAAAAAAAACTTGCAAAGTTTTTATAAAGAGCACAATCTGTGCGCAAGGAAATTCAATGTTTACAAAAAATGACAAGAAGACAAAAATACCATAAAAATAGTCATAATTCAACAAAAAATCAGACAAAAATCGTAACTCAAATTCAAATGAATCAAATAGTGTGGATAAAATACTTTCAGTTGTTATTTGAACATAAAAACTTGCAAAGTTTTTATAAAGAGCACAATCCGTACGCAAGGAAATTCAATGTGTTTACAAAAAATGACAAGAAGACAAAAATAACATAAAAATAGTCATAATTTAACTAAAAATCAGACAAAAATCATGATTCAAATTCAAATCTATCAAAAAGCATGGATAAAATACTTTCAGTTGTTTTTTGAAAATAAAAACTTGCAAAGTTTTTATAAAGAGCACAATCCGTAAGCATGGAAATTCAATGTGTTTACAAAAAATGACAAGAAGACAAAAATAAAACAAAAATATTCATATTTCAATTTAAAATCTGAAAAAAACATAATTAAAATCAATCAAATAGTGGAGATAAATTAATTCAGTTGTCATTTGCACAAAAAATCTTGAACAGTTTTTATATAGAGCACAATCCCTACGCAAGGAAATGCAGTGTTTTTACAAAAAATTACAAGAACACAAAAATAAAAACATAAAAATAGTCATAATTCAACTTAAAATAAAATAAAAAAACACCCTTCAAGTTAAAATCAATCAAATAGCGGAGATAAAATACTTTCAGTTGTCATTTGCAAAAAAAACCTTGAAAAGTTTTTATACAGATCACAATCAGCACTCAAGGAAATGCAATAAAAAATGACAAGAAGTCAAAAATAAAAACATAAAAATAGTCATAAATTAACTTAAAATCGGAAAAAAACAACAACATTCAAATTAAAATCAATCAAATAGCGGACATAAAATACTTTCAGTTGTCACTTGCAAAAAAAAAACTTGAAACGTTTTTATATAGATCACAATCAGTATGCGAGGAAATGCAATAAAAATGACAAAAAGAAAAATATAAACATAAAAATAGTCAAAATTTAACTTAGTCTGAAAAAAACCCAATTCAAATTCAAATCAATCAAATAACGTAGATAAAATACTTTCACTTGTCATTTGCAAAAAAACAAGAACAGTTTTTATATAGAGCACAATCAATACGCAAGGAAATGCAATAAAGAATGACAAGAAGACAAAAATAAAAACATAAAAATAGTCATAATTCAACTTAAAATCTAAAAAAAAACCACAATTCAAATTAGAATAAATCAAATAGCGTAGATAAAATACTTTAAGTTGTCATTTGCAAAAAAAAACTTGAAAAGTTTTTATATAGATCACAATCAGTACGCAAGGAAATGCAATAAAAAATGACAAGAAGACAAAAATAAAAACATAAAAATAGTCACGATTTAACTTAAAATCTGAAAAAAAACATAATTCAAATTCAAATCAATCAAATAACGTAGATGAAATACTTTCACTTGTCATTTGCAAAAAAAACTAGAACAGTTTTTATATAGAGCACAATCCGTAAGCAAGTAAATGC